>NC_063192.1:4179376-4444376 GCF_017589495.1 Alosa alosa | reverse complement strand
CTACCCAGATGTAACCCAGGGTTACTTTGTTAAACCGGGGTTGACAAAACCTGGTTATCTTAAGTGGTGTTAATCGGTACTACGACGCTGATTATGAAGTTGATTTGTTGAACCGGGGTTAACCTAATAGGAGTTTGTGCGCGTTCACATAAAAGGGGCGGGTTGGGGGGCTTCCGGTGGCGCCATGGTGGAGACGGCAGCCTAATCTTTTGCTCCAGAGGAGAACTTTGAAATAAATTGCCAATCTCTTTATTTTGTAAGAAATATCAGTTCACTACTGCTCACAAGAAGTAAATGTGATGTCTGGCACTCGAAAAGACGCAGAAAAACAACAGAAAAAAACGAAGACTGTCAAACAAACCCAGAACGGCTCAAACTTAGATGGAGACAACATGGCGAGTGTGGTGGAGGAGCTACGCGCATTGAGAAGAGAGCATGCTGAGGCCTCTAAGGAGACTAAAGCTGCCTTGGCAAGAGTTGAATCCGCATTGAAAGAAGTGACGGAAAGAACAACCAAATTGGAGGGCCGTATGACAGACGCTGAGCAGAGACTTTGTGATACGGAAGATGCAACACAAACACACCAACGAGCCCTCTGCTACCTACTACACCGAGAGGCTAATCTTACAGCTAAATGTGAGGACTTAGAATCAAGGGCAAGACGGAATAATCTTCGAGTCTACGGTATACAGGAGGGCGAGGAAAATAACGACATGGTCGGTTTCATATCAACTGTCATCCGCAGCTCACTGTCTTTACCGGAAGAATTCGAGCTGAATATGGAGAGGGCTCACCGATCCCTGACCCAGAAACCTACTGACCCAGATAGCCCCCCGAGATCCATCATCATCAGGTTCCTGGACTATCGAGTCAAGGAAATGATCATCCAAGAAGCATGGAAGCAAAAAGGTGGGGTGACACACAATGGATATAAGATATTCTTCGACCAGGATTATACAGCTGAGGTGCAGAAAAAGCGCAAAGACGTCAGAGACGTGATTAAGCAGCTGAAGGAGAAGAATATAAAAGCACAGTCGCCCTATCCTGCGAAATTGAAAATTCACTTGGATTCCGGAGTAAAGACCTTCCCGACCCTTGCCGACGCCTCAACAGTACTGGCTGAACTGGGTATCCATATTCACGTTGAGGAACGGGAAAAGCTTCAGGCAGAACTTCTAAGAAACAGCTGGGCGCAAGCATCCGCGAAAAACAAGACGAGAAAGCAGGCGAACCCCCCATCAATGACGAGCGCTGACTGCAATAAACACTACCATCATATAAATGTGAACTGTGAGTAGTGAAACGTTATGGCATGTTGAAGAAAAGAGTATTGGCGAGATGTTGAATATTTAGGTGAGTTCAATGTTCTCCTTGAGTGAAGAGCTACTTAGAGAGGCTACTTAGGCCTTTTCCTCACCCATAGGGCTTACCCCCTTTCCCTCCCACGTTTCTTTTTTCTCTCACTTTTCTGGGAGGCTTTAGCAAAGGCAATTTGATGCCTATTTGCAATTACACTAGGTGTATGTTTTTGGAGAGACTGCCACAACTCTCCTTTTTTGTTGTGACTGATTTTATGTTGGTGAATTCTGACATGTGTTTGGAAGTCAGATTTCTTATAATTTTTTGTTCAATTTTCAAGTTTGAGATGATTGTAATTTCTTACCATGCAGTCCTGCAGCATACGTCTTACAGATACAGGTTTATATTTGGGAAAATGTCTTTATTGTTCAAATTGAAGTGCTTTATTTATCCAAATGGATAAAATAACTTTGGTGACCTACACTGTCCATGGGTTGAATCATCCTATCAAAAGGAAAAAAATTATGTCTCAAATGAAAAAGATGCAATGTTCCATTGCGTTACTGCAAGAAACACACTTAACAGAGAGTGAACATACAAAATTAAGAAGAGAATGGGTGAACTTGGTGTATAGTGCTTCAAATGGCAAAAAGAGAGGTGTGGCCATCCTGATAAGTAAAAATCTGCCATTTTGTACTGAGAAAGTGGTAAAGGATAAAATGGGGAGATATGTTATGGTAATTGGAAAAATGGGAGGTGCTGATATATCCATTCTGAATGTATATGTCCCCAATGAGTATGACAATGCTTTTATCAGGGAAATTTCCAATATTGTTGCAGATAACACCAGGGGATTGCTGATAATAGGTGGGGATTTTAATGCTGTCCAAAACTGGAAATTAGACAAGACACCAGCTGACAAGGAGGTGAAGAACAAAAAAACACAGACTCTGAATAATATGTTTTCAGAACTAGGACTAAAGGACCCATGGAGGGCCAAAAACCCAAAAGGGAAAGATTTCAGTTTCTTCTCCTCTGTTCATAATAGTTACTCCAGGATTGACTTTTTCTGCCTACCTCAACAGGACTTATATAGAGTCATAGATTGTCATATAGAACCAATAACCTTGAGCGATCATGCTCCTGTGATATTGAAAATAAATTTTGCTGCTCATTCCTATTTCAAATATTGGCGACTTAATGTATCATTACTGAACTAGATGTACCGCGTAGCGGTACAAAATATGACCGCCGCTCAGTCCTGTACATCCGTTCCGCGAAAATAAATCACACTTCAATTTGTCTCCATATTTTACTCCATCCCCCACTCTTGAAACTTTTGTGTATGCTTGTTTGGCATGCCTGAGTGTGTGTGTGCGGCTGCACAGAAAGTACCCTACTGGTGCTGAAAAGGTGAATAGATTGTAGAATAGCCAAAGAAGATGTAGAATTGTTATAAAACCTTTAAAATCTCTAAACAATCACAAGTAGGGCAGTTCATCACAGTTCATCCATTGCAACTGGATTGATGAAAGGTCACTTACACCTGTAGGCTACATTGTATTTGGGGAAAAGCAAAAGGTATCAGCATAATGTTATTTATTTATTTATTTTTTATGTATTTATAAACAAAAACATCTCTGTCAGTTCCATGCCGTTTTCAACAGCTATCAAAACAAAGGTCATTTTGGATGGATGGATTTTTGTGAATGTTTCTTCTTCTACATAAGATTTTAGTCATCTTTAGTTCATGTAATACTTTTATTGTCAATGCACAAATTAAGTAACAGTAGTCTGAAACGTTATTGTTAATGCACAAATTAAGTAACAGTAGCCTAGTCTGAAACAAAATGCTGTTTTACATCTAACCAGTGGTGCAAATAACTGACATGTCCAAATGGGCCTTGATGAAATGCGCCGCTAGACTGTTCATACATTTTAACGGGCCAAAGTTGAAGAGCTTTTGTCCGTTATTGTTAGTGCAAATATAGGCTGATTCATGTTCCCTTGCATTGTTTAACTGAGGTCCATGGCTAGTCTGGCTTTCATCAGACCAAGCTCAATCTTTTAAGAAATCAAAAATAAATAGCGGGCAGATCAGGCTGGGTTCACCCAGCCTAGTCCATAGGCACCGATATTGTTTAATTTTCCGATTGAGATATACACGCCTGGCTATTCTAAATGCAAAAATGCATCAGGGAGTTATGACAAAACGGTAACTAACAAACTAGATCCTAATAGAAAGTTGTTAGCTTCCCTAAGCTACAGGTAGGATTATAAGGTAGGCCTATTGACAACATAAATTGTCAATAGGCTATGCTGGCTTAACAAATAAAATCTCCTTTGAAACCAATGGCTTACGCCTTTACAGTATCAAGCGGACTTAAACTGTCATATCGCGGGCTTAAAAGTTGTAATAACATTCACGCAGCTCCATGAGTCAAGGAAAGCGAATGAAGTAGCCACTTCTAAATGGGACCCACTACACAGTAGCTTAAGGTGTTTTGCTAAAGCAGCCATAATGAAATGAAGGTGTCATTGTTTGATACTCACACACACACGCTTTTTAATTTCACAGACTACAACTACCAAGCTGTAATCAAAGCACATCGATTCCCCTCTCACACCCTGCACGCACTTAAAACAAAATAAACAGGCGTCTCAGTCTCACGCATGTATAGGCAAAACTGTATCAGACCGGTGTAACGTTGGTAAATCTTCCATTGCACAGAATGATTTTGTAGCACGTGCAATAAATGACAGTCGAAGATACAAACAGTGCTGCTATACATTTGCTTGGTATAACCGCATTTATAGTTTTCTACAAATGCAATAAATCAAATGCCTCCATCACTCAACCAACGCTTAACGGTAACATTACCTAGGTCCTTATTGATATTACAAGATTAACGCACCTGCAGTAAAACCAAGCATGTCCGATAAACATCCTCAGATTTATTTCGGCTTCAAGAAGAAATGGGAATTACACTTCATGTGAACATCGTCCTATCCTTATTAGATGTTCGCTGCGGTAAATTACAGTCCTTGTATGAAGCGCCCATTGTTTTTCCAACCCACTTTTAACTTCCAACAAAAATTACGCCTCACTGCAACGATCGCCATCTCTAGTGGACAAACGACTAATTCTCGCCAATACTGAAAATGCAGCCTGATTTTAATTTTTTACCGGGGGGGGGCAAATCACAAATGAGTGATTATGAGCCAGGGTTGATGTGGGCCCTTGAGACCAACATACCATAAAAGATTCACAGAGAACTGTGTTCGCCCTACCCTCCTTCGGGGTCCAGTCCAGCTGGGGCTACAGATGAAAACGAAAAATGACGGTTCCATGCTATCCATGTGGGGGTACATGCCCACCAAGTTTTGTGTACCCCGGTCTTTCAGTGTCCGGGAATCCTTGTTGGTGTATCGCCACTAAATGTACACATAAATTATTTTATTGTAAGGCCCCCATGAACGAAAGTACACAAAACTTGGCATGCATTCAGAGGGTGTCATAATGATCCTACACTTTTAATTTCGCGGCAGTTTTGACCTTGTCAGCCAGAGATATTGAGATGAAAAACACCTAATTTTTGCTTTTAATTTTTAACTAGGTGGCGCTTATACATGAAATAAGTGGTAATGGGATGGGTTGACATGCCCCTTAAGACCAACATACAAAAAAGGTGGACCTCCTAGGCCCCACGGTTCTCGAGATATTCACAGAAAACTGTCTCCGCCACCTACAGGCCAGTTGGTGTATAGTAACATAAATTAATTTATTGTGTGGCCCCCATGAACGGAATTCCACAAAACTTGGCGTGCATACAGAGGGTGTCATAATGATCCTACACTTCCAATTTTCGTGCAGTTGCTCATTTTACTTTTTGTGTTTAACTAGGTGGCTATACATGAAATGAGTGGTTATGGAATGGGTTGACATGGCCCCTTGAGATCAACATACAAAAAAAAATGGTCCTCCTAAACCCCACGGTTTTCGAGATATTCACAAAAAAAACTGTGTCTGCCCTACCCTCCTTCGGGGGTCCAATTCAGCGAGGGGGCTACAGATCAAAAACGAAAAACGATGGTTCCATGCTATCCATGTGGGGTTACATGTCCACCAAGTTTCGTGGTACCCGGTCTTTCAGTGTCCCGGAATCATTGACGGAAATTTGGGCATCACGAAAAAAAAAAAAAAAAAAAAAAAAAGAAAAAAAAAAAAAATCTGACTAAACCTATATGACCGCCGCAAGCTTGGGCGGTCATAATAATGCCGAGATAGTAAAAGAAATAAAACAACACCTAAAAGAATCCTTTGAAATAAATGACAATGGTGAGGTTAATCCCTCTGTTTTATGGGAAGGGGCAAAAGCTGTCATAAGAGGGAAATTTATTCAAATATCATCAAGATTAAAGAGACAACGACAGGAAGAGCAATTAAAACTAGAAAAGAAAATAAAACAGCTGGAAATACACAGAAATACAGGTTCAAGTGGCATCTTATCTGAACTGAAAGAGGCAAGAAAGTCATTAGATAAGCTCTTGTCTTATAAAGCAGAAGGAGCATTAAGATTCTCCAAACAAAAATACTATGAATCAGGGAATAGAGCTAGCCGCCTTCTAGCTTTCCGGCTTCGTAAAGCCCAGGCAGACCACACTGTTTCAAAGGTTAACCATCCTACTGCAGGGAAAACAGTATCCCACCCTAAAGATGTAGCCAATGCCTTTGCATCATTTTATAAAAACTTATATAATGAGATGAAACCAAGCTCAGCATTAGACGATATTGAGACCTTTCTTGCTAGCCTAGATATCCCCTCATTGTCAGAAGAAGCTTCAGAGCAAATGATATCAGCAATCACTGACACGGAAATAAGAGATGCAATTAAAAGACTGAAAAGCAATAAATCACCAGGTGTGGATGGACCATCAGGGGAATTCTACAAATGCTTTGTCGATGATCTTATTCCAATACTAACAAAAGGTGTTCAGATACTCTCTATCTGAAGACAACCCCCCCGAAACATGGTCACAGGCAATAATATCAGTGATTCATAAAGAAGGAAAGGATCCAACACAATGTGAGGGATATAGGCCAATTAGTTTGATTTGTAATGATCAGAAACTACTGACCAGTATTTTAACGCATAGAATTCAAAAGCACATTACAGAGCTAATTAATGTGGAACAAACAGGTTTATACCCAAAAGACAGGGAGCGAATAACATCAGAAGAACACTAAATATTATTACCTGTGCTAAAAAACAAAAAAAGACTTCTTTGTTAATTAGTTTTGACGCTCGAAATGCTTTTGATACTGTAAATTTAAATTTTCTATACAAAACTTTGTCTGTGATGGGATTCCACTCACAATTTGTAGACTGGATAAGAGTAATTTATAAAAATCCTAAGGCACGAGTGAGGGTCAATGGTTGCTGCTCAGAGTTTTTTGGCATACAGAGAGGGGTGAGGCAAGGTGATTGCCTCAGCCCTCTGCTTTTTGCTATAAATATTGAACCACTGGCAGCATCTATACGTCAAAATGTAGATATAAAAGGCATTAGTGACATGAATAAGAAAGAGCATAAGATGTCACTCTATGCAGACGATCTATTGGCCTATATTAGCGACCCAATCACTTCCATTCCTTCTCTAATAGATACATTAAAAAAATATGGACAACTCTCTGGATATCAGGTAAATCAGTCAAAATCAGAGGCGATGACGTTAAATGGAAGTTGGCCAACACAATTATCAGGTAAACTTAACTGCCGTTGGTCCCAAAGCTTTAGATACTTGGGTATTATATTAACAACAGATGTAACTAATCTGTTTAAACTTAACTATGGTAAACTGATGAGCCAAATAAAAGACGATCTTTCAAGATGGGAAATCATACCACTCTCTCTTATAGGGCGAATAGAGACAATACGAATGAACATTTTACCCAGACTACTCTTTCTTTTTCAGTCACTACCAATATACGTCTCCACTTCCACCTTCAGCACAATAGATAAATGGTTATCAAGGTTTATATGGCAAAGTAAACCACCCAGACTCAAATTTAAGAGGCTATTATGTTCAAAAGCTGATGGAGGGCTTAATCTCCCGAACCTAAGAAAGTACTACTGGGCAGGCCAGATTAGGTCCATGGCTGCTTGGCTGTCAAGAGACACGGACACAATATGGGTAGACATGGAGCAAGGTGACTGTCCTAATACCCCACTAGATTCAGTCCCACTCCTAAGTCAGAATCAATGGGGGAAAGGGAAGATAGATAATATATGGATTAAAAACACTCTTAGAATATGGTCTACTGTGAGGAAAAAATTACATCTTCCTATGACCATATCCAGGGCTGTAAGGATTGCAAGCAATGTGGACTTTGTGCCAGCAGGTCTTGATGGGTGCTTTAAAAGATGGGAGAAGGCAGGTTTAGTTCTTTTGGATCAGTTGTTTGAGGGACACACTGTAAGATCATTTGAAGATCTAAGACACAAATTTGAACTGCCGCAACAGGATTTCTTTAGATATTTACAAATACGACATTACTTACATAAACATGAAGAATGGGAAAGCCTTTGTAACCCAACATCTAAATTAGAACAATTCTTTATTGCTACTATTCAAGGCACAATAAAAACCAAGTTCATATCACATATCTATAGTATATTGCAAGAAGATTTGAAAGATAATAGTATGGATGTCAAAGAAAAATGGGAATTAGAAATGAAGGTCATAATTTCTGATGAACAATGGGTAAATACTTGCGAACGTGGACATAAATTAACCAGTAGCCCCAACTGGAGAGAGTTTGGATGGAAGATGAGAATGAGGTACTTCAGGACCCCACAAATAACATCAAAATGGAGCAATGCCTCAGGGCAATGTTGGAGGGGATGCGGTATGGTGGGGGACCATACACATATTTTTTGGGATTGCCCGATTCTCTCAGGTTACTGGCAAAATGTACAAAAAGAAATCAAGAAATGCTTACTAATAGACTTGCCTCTAGAACCATCATATTTTGTACTAGGGGTACTACCAGATGATCTTGAAGAAGATGATGACACAGATCTATTACGAACACTTCTCCTGATTGCTAATAAGGTTATTACAGCCTCGTGGTTGCAGCCACAGCCTCGTGGTTGCAGCCACAATTGCACAATGGAAAGATCGAATCCAAGAGGTTTATAACATAGAGAATCTGACCGCATTCTTACATTTAAAAACAGAGGCTTTTATTTGGAAATGGACAAGAATTGTCCTACATTTTCATTTAATATAGAAATGACCACCATTTCTATCCCTTTTGCTTTTATATTCTGTACAGTTATTTTATTGTATTTCATTCTTTTTTTGTTTTCTTATATAGAACTAACCTCTTAGAATATTGGTTTGAATTTGTGAATTGGTGTGAAATATTGCCATTTGTGGAGTATTTGTATGTTGTGAGTTGACTCAACTACTGCTGAAACTGACTGGAAATCAATCATAAGCAAGACCAGCAACCAAGAGACTGAGAATACCTCAGACATTTATACCTGTGGATATACTTGCTGTGTTTTGACCTGTGCTGTGGATTTAATGTAATGTATGACTGCAATTTATGAATGAAAATAAAAAGAAGTTCCAAAAAAAAGGGGCGGGTTGCAGCGCAAGTCACCACTTTCAATGATAACGCGATCACCTTTTTTTACGGATGAGGAATGCACAATTATTATGACAAGTTACGAGGAATTAAAATTTACTCTACGACAAAAATCAAATACGTCAGCAGAAAACAAAGCAAGGCAAGGCTGTTGGCAACGTATGGCAGGTAGCCTAAATGCCTAAAAGTTCAGTTTTATTTCCACATGTTCTTCAAATATGTGTTACGGAGGGTTAATAGCTTGCGAAATGTCTGAAATTAGTTGAAATAATTAAATTGCCTATTTGGAGTTCATAAAAAGGCCTACAGATGCAACACAATTCAGAAGTGGGCAGAGAGATTAATAAGGATAATTGAATGTTTAAGTAGCCCCCATTGACTGATTTATGCCTAATCCTGTGAACTTTTCAGATGCAACGCCATTGCCAAACGCACATGGCAGCAGGTGAAAATTAAACACAAAAACATTATTCATTATATAGTTCTAACTTGTATTAATATTTCTTAATTATGAAAACATGTTGTATGCTAATTATATAATATATATAGCCTTCACTTGGCCTCTGTTTTACAGCTAACAAGAAAAAGGTGTTTTACAGCTAACAAGAAAAAAGTTTGAACACTACTGTAGGAGGAAAAGCACCAGAGTTTTTTACAGTAGCAGGAGTTGGCCATCGCAAATAATAGTGGAAGGCCGATTATGGAGGGGGTTGAGGGAGGCATTCGGTCGGATTCTGGTGCTGTGGAAATGTGCAGCCTTTATGTGCAGGGTAGGCCTAATATGACATTCAAGTTTATGTTAAAATGGTGATTTTAATTTATTAGGACGATTTATTTTCGGACATACAGTAGGCTATTATTGCTCAGATGTTCAGCATAGGCCTACTGTAGGCCTATGTCCGATTCATTTTCGGACATACAATATTCTTGCTCAGATGTTCAGCATCACCTATGGAATACATGAATTGTCCATGTAAGGGCATTGCTGGTGACATTAGAGAAGTCTGCCTAAATCAGCGGACAAAGATAACGAATTCCCTCGGCTAACAATCTATATCTTCATAGAGAATATCGTCCGGGTATATCAGCGGATTTCTGGCAGTCTCTAAAAACCCTCGCTCTGCGAAGAGAGCCCCTTACGATTTGCGCTCTAATGTCGTATGGATCATCCAGGTACGCCGATATTGTCTCGGGAGAAATTGCTAGTGGAGGGGTGGTACTTATAAAGGGTGTGGTTAAACTGAAACCTCAGGTTAACCAAGAACATAACCTGCTCGGAGCAGGTTTGAGATGCAGCGTAAATTACCATGGCAGCATACCTCGGTTCAAACCTATCCACCTTTTGTAGTACGGGTTAATCGGGAAGTTACGCCACACGTGATCAAGTTACTCTCGAAGTTACCCAGATAAGCCAGTAACCCCAGTTCGTAGTATAGGCCTCTGGTCCTGCTCATTGTAAAGGTGCTACAGGGGTAATGTGTGCTAAGTGCGGCAATTACTCCCAGTGTGGAGAGTGGCTAAGATGTAGCAAAATACTGGCCTAGGGTGTGCCGGGTGTGTGTGTGTATGTGTTTGTTTGTTAAAATTAGTTTGGCTTAGGCCTAGCCTTCTTCATACTTTAATTTTGTATTGTCCGTTTGAAGTTTTATTTTGATTTATCAATAAACCGGTCATCTCAATCATTTACTTCATTGTTTGTGTTTACTTTTTTCCCCTTACTTTAAGTTAACTATTTACGCAGCCATATGTCCCTAGGCATTTTAACCTGTGTGTGTGTGTAGAAGTGCACAGTGTGACATGCAGCAGGGCTGAAGCTTAATTTATGCTTCTGCAACAAAAAATCCACGGCTTAGCCCTACGCAGTCACCATGGGGTACCCCCTCAAAGCCCTACGCAGTCACCATGGGGTACCCCCTCAAAGCCCTAGTCACCCGACATGCACCTACAAAACATTGTAACTTTGCGTCGAGGGGACTCAAGGATGATTGTGATTGGTCAACACGCCCTGTGTGCGGATAGCTGATGTGCTTCAGCAGCATGCTGTGGGTGGTAGCCTCATGCTAGCTCGCTGAGAAGCTTTGCAAACAAACTCACACATTTTGTGTGTGTGTGTGTGTGTGTGTGGGCAGTAGCTTCATGCTAGCTCGCTGAGAAGCTTTGCAAACAAACTCACTTATATTTTGGGTTATAATGACAGGGTTATCCCATTGTACAGTGTCTGTTTGTCAGTGGCGTTTTAACATCAGCACTTCACCAGCAAGCAGTACTTTGTGGGCAGTTGTGGGAAGTTCGCTTGCTAACATAAAATAAACTGGCTGGCAGACACTGCGCAAATAACTTCAGACGTGTTTTCTGGTTACAATACCTAGGTCATTGGAATATACTGTGTCTATTTCTCGATAACTTTCACCAAATCTGAGCACAGAAAGGCCAAATAAATAACATTTATATCGACACATGCCTGTCTGTTTGCCATTCTGACGTTCCATCATTTGGGCGGTGTGCTACACAGACACAAGACATGCAGAACTGAAAAAGGTTCACAATGGCATCTAGTCAAGGCAGAAGCATGAAGTAAACACCCTTGGGTTTATATTTCTCTCTCTCTCTCCTCAGCAAATCTTGTCTTGCCATAGCTCCACTCATAGAACACACACTCTCTTTCTCACACACTCTCTCTCTCACACACACACACACACACACACACACACACACACAGCTGGTAACCAAACTGCAACCTCAAAGGTCAGACTTCACAGCCAGACGGCACCGAAATCTCACCCACATCAACCCCGGCATCTCGTCCCCATCTCAACAGCAATGCTGAGCAAGAGCCAGCTCACCAACCCACCCACCTCAGTGTGCTGTGCTGTGTGTGTGTGTGTGTATGTGTGTTGGGGGGGGGGGAGGGGGAGCCATGCCCCTGCTCCACCTCAGGAGTGGGTGGGGGCTTGACCACAGTCATTCTCGCATGTCTTAGTCCATCCAGGAACAGTACAGGGCCATCCCCATTTTAGATAGCAATCAGCACTGGAATGAAGTGCATGGTATGTGAAGTGTGTGTGTGTGTTCACATGTGTGAAAAAAGTGGAGCTGTTGAAGTAAGCCCCGCTGGTAGTCGTTTCCACACTCTTACATTAACAATGCCATTCACAAAGCCCAGGTCAGCTCTCATAGGAACTGAGAGTTTTACACACACAGACACACACGCGCAAACCTGCAAAGACACACACACGTGCACACAAACACACTCTCTCACACATACCTGAGTTAGGATGTAGCTTCTCTGTGCCTCTTCCATGGCTATAAGACTGGCATTGATGTAGTCATTGGAACCCTGCTGCAGACGGATCCTGCTGTGGTCAACTGACACACACACACACAGAGGGGGAAAGGAGACAAAAAGAAGAGGATTTAGTATGAATCGTGAGTGTTTGTGTGTGTGTGTGTGTGTGTGTGTGTGTGTGTGTGTGTGTGTGTGTGAATGTGAGTGTGTGTCTGAGTGTGAATGTGGGTGTGTGAGTTCCCACCCCCCCACGCGCGCGCGCACACACACACACACACACACACACACACACACACAGCACCAAAAGAGGACATGTGGGACATCCTGTATACAGCTGGCATGAGTTTCTCAGGCGTCACACACACACACAAACTCAACTGAGCCTTCATGCTTGAAAAAATAAATAAATAAAAAGATTTTGCTCTGTGACGGAAGGATAAGACAAGTGAGAGGAAAAAAACGCCTGACTGAACGCCCTGATGGTTTTAACTGTGCTGTTGTGTTGGCTAGGACACACAGTTAGACCAGTTGCTCAGTGAAGATGCCAGAAACCCTCCACTTCTCTTCCATCCTAAACTAACACAGGTCCTCACACACACTAAATCCTCACACACAGTCATGCCGTATAGCCATACGAGTTATCCCATGTGAGGTTGTAGAAATCATATAGGCTGACATCTCTAAGTATAACGCTGTAGTAATCATATAGGCTGACATATTATATGAGATTGAGGCTGTAGTAAATCACAAAGGCTGACATATATTATATAAAAGGAAGGCTGTAGTAATCACAAAGGCTGACATATATTATATAAAAGCAAGGTTGTAGTAATCATATAGGTTGACATAGATAAGAGCAAGGCTGTAGTGATCAAAGGCTGACATATATTATATAAAAGCAAGGCTGTAGTAATCATATAGGTTGACATATATTATATAAGAGCAAGGCTGTAGTGATCATATAGGCTGACATGTATGTATGACTGATCGTATAGGCTTATGTCTCTGTCTTTATCAACACGAGTGTTCATATGGGCTTTGTGTGTGCAAGGTGCTAGCATTGGCGTGTGTGTGTGTGTGTGTGTGTGTGTGTGTGTGTGTGGTGCTAGCAGTGCTGTGTGTGTGTGTGTGTGTGTAGCAGTGTGTGTGTGTGTGTGTGTGTGTAAGGTGCTAGCAGTGGTGTGTGTGTGTGTGTGTGTGTGTGTGTGTGTGTGTGTGTGTGTGAGGTGCTAGCGGTGGTCTGTGTGTGTGAGGTGCTAGCGGTGCTGTGTGTGTCTGTGTCTGTGGTGCTAGCGGTGGTGTGTGTGAGTGTGAGGGGCTGGTACTCACACGGGCTGACATCTCTGTAGCGGTTCCTGTTCTTGTTCTCCTGGAGTTTTGCCACCCGACAGGGCAGCTCACTTGACTGCTGCCGGATTTCCTGTAACACACAAGGGAGAACCCACACACACACACCATCAGAGAGGAGGAGTACTTCAGCCAACCTCCTGAGAGTCTGAAGCAGGACAGCCCTGCTAACTGTTTACTTTCAGAATCAAAACATTTGCATGAGGGACCAAGCCGCTATAAGGAAGTTGCCCTTCATTTACAGACAGATGCTCAGCCTCTGAGCTGTCCTGCCTACATACTCGAATTGAGCACAGTTCTGTGACGCAAGGGCTAGCCTGGCCCCTGAGTCGTGTTTATAAACATGTTTAGAAAGTCCAGCAGAACAGACCAGGGCCGCACAGCTGACGAGAGACTTCCAGATATGCTGTGCTGGGCTTAACCTTTGAGACAGTTAGCCAGTTCGCTAACTCTCACCTCTTTGAATGCACACCTAGTGTGGCTAGCAATAACGATACACATCATATTCCTGTACATTCTGGTTTCACGACCATGCCAAGTATTGCCACCTGGCTGTTCCTTTGACCAGGTGACAGCAAACTAATCGGTTTAACTTCCATTAGCCAACATGCTGGTGCTTTCCAGGAATTTGACACAAGGAGGGAGCCGACTTTTTCTCACGTACTGGCCTGAGACGTAGGCAGCAAAGTTTCCTCTCGTTTCCACGTACTGGCGTGGCGAGCTCAACTCTTCACACCTATTATCTATTTAGATAACGACCTCAGTGTAGCCTACTCCACCACTCCTCCACTTTGTTCCGTCTTCAGAGATAGCAATGCTAACTATTTCCAAGGGATAGCATCTCTTGATCATTATGGTTTCTGGACTTACCAAGCTGTCAAACACAGTGACTAGTTCGCTTGATTATTTTCCTAAACATCAATAAATCGATATTGTGTCTACAACATGTCCTGTGCAGTGTGCACGTCTGTTAGCTGTGCAACATTTGTAGGCTACACGGCTGTAGCCGGCTGTGAAAGTTGTTAGCTAAGTTACCTTCTTCACTGCACCACCTTACTTGAGCCAGCAGTACCTACCTGGTAAATGGCGTTCCAATTCCCGGATTCATCGATTTCTCGAAACTCGGCTTCCATTGCCGTGTGAAATACAACCCCAAAGCCCGACGCTCTGTTGATTTCTGTTGGTCGAGCTACTATGTCGTCAGCTTCGAAAACCGGTGAACAAAAAGACCGTAAGAATTTCTTGAATTTTCCAGTCTATGGTTTTAATGTTACTGTTGTCTTGGCCTGTTCTTACCGGAAACACGCTGCATGCTCCGCCTCCTGCATCACTACTATCCCTCGTTGGCTGGGACCCCGCCCTAAGATCGCAGAGTTTACCAATCACAGGACGAGGACAGCCAACAGACCAATCAGCACACAGAATAAGCGTAGTCGATGAGACAGCCTAGACTGGCAGTCTAGATTGTATGTTCCTGTTGGCCAGTTAAAGCATCGTAAATGTCATCTGTAGGGCCTACATTAATTTACACGGAAAAGTATATTTAGAAGAATAAACTGCTAAAACTCTGGTATACAGAATGATGTAAATAATTCGGTCAAACGACTGAAACAGCTCATGGCCTTTACACGGAAGAGGCATTGCTTGACTGACAAAGTGCAAACGGTGCGTTTGCCTGACTGGTCAGATTTATAATAATAATAATAATAATAATACTAATAACTAGAAAATGTAATTTCGAGGAAATTACCAGTGCATGAAAATATAAACATACTGTATATTAACATAAAATGCAAAACAAACTTTTATTTGATAACAGTTGGCAGAAGTCATAGTTGATAACAACTGACAGTTGAAATGGCTGAACAGTTAAATAGTTGAGTAGTTTAAATAGTTAAATTATTTAATAGTGAATTATTGTAGTGAGGACATTTATTTTGAAACAGTTGTGGGCAGAGGAAATAGTTGAACAGGATCTGTAGAGCCAGATTGTATGTTTAAAGCCTGAGACAGCCTGAAGCCTATAGTTTAAAAGTTAAATATAGGTAGTGTAATGGATGTTGATAGGCAGATTGTTTAATGGATGTTGATGGGATAGTTTAATGGGTAGATGAGTGAATGGTTTGAAGAGGATGAATGGATAGAAAGTTGGATGGAATGTGCCTTATATCCTTGGAATGGAGATACACAGAGAGAGTTGGCCTAATTGAGCAGAAAGCAGTTGATACAGGTGCAATCAGTTTAACTAGCTTTTTGATGTGACCTAGTTGAGCAGCTGGAAGTTGATACAGGTGCAAATCAAGTTAATTAGCCCATTATGATGTCATAGTCCCCATATAAAGTCTATGGGGAAAAATAAGCTTGTTTTTTATTAATATCTCAAAAAGTATAAAGTTTACAAAAGTGAAAAATACATTCCTCAAGTCTCCTTTTCAAGACCTACGTTACAAAGTTTGAACGAAGTTTCTACGTTAAACGGTTGAAGCTGAATTAGACGCAGAAATTTGGTGGGAAGAAGAAGAAGAAGAAGAAGAAGACTTCAGATAACAGAACAGTGCATTTTCATGCACTGTAATAACTAGAAAATGTAATTTCGAGGAAATTACCAGTGCATGAAAATATAAATATACTGTATATTAACATAAAATGCCAAACAAACTTTTATTTGGAAACAGTAGTTGATAACAACTGACAGTTGAAATGGCTGAACAGTTAAATAGTTGAGTAGTTTAAATAGTTAAACTATTTAATAGTGAATTATTGTAGTGAGGACATTTATTTTGAAACAGTTGTGGGCAGAGGAAATAGTCTTAAGAGAGTCAGATTGAGACAGAGTATATAGTTTAAAAGTTGAATGTAGATAGTGTAATGGATGTTGATAGACAGAAAGTTGAATGGATGTTGATAGGCAGATTGTTTAATGGATGTTGATGGATAGTTTAATGGGTGGATGAGTGAATGGTTTGAAGAGGATTAATGGAAAGAAAGTTGGATGGAATGTGCCTTAAATCCTTTTAGAATGGAGAGACACAGAGAGAGTTGGCCTAGTTAAGCAGAAAGCAGTTGATACAGGTGCAATCAGTTTAACTGGCCCTTTGATGGGTCGAATAGTGAGCAGCTGGAAGTTGATACAGGTGCAAATCAAGTTAATTAGTCCATTGTGATGTCATAGTGCTAATGCAAAGTCTATGGGGAAAAATAAGCTTGTTTTTTATTAATATCTCAAAAATATAACGTTTACAAAAGTGAAAAATACATTCCCCCGTGTCATTTTCAAGACCCACGTTACAAAAAAGTTTCTCGTTAAGCGGTTAAAGCTGAATTAGACGCAGAAATTTGGTGGGAAGAATAATAACTAGAAAATGTAATTTTCAAGGAAATTACCAGTGCATGAAAATATAAACATACTGTATATTAACATAAAATGCCAAACAAACTTTTTTATTGGGAAACAGTTGGCAGGAGTCATAGTTGATAACAACTGACAGTTGAAATGGCTGAACAGTTAAATAGTTGAGTAGTTTAAATAGTTAAATTATTTAATAGTGAATTATTGTAGTGAGGACATTATGCATTTTGAAACAGTTAGGCAGCAGAGGAAATAGTTGAACAGGATCTGTAGAAGCCAGGAGACACATGTTTAAAGCCTGAGACAGTTTGAAGCCTATAGTTTAAAAGTTAAATATAGATAGTGTAATGGATGTTGATAGGCAGAATGGTTTAATGGATGTTGATGTATAGTTTAATGGGTCGATGAGTGAATGGTTGAAAGAGGATGAATGGATAGAAAGTTGGATGGAATGTGCCTTACAGTATATCCTTGTAGAATGGAGACACAGAGAGTTGGAAAGTTAAGCAGAAAGCAGTTGATACAGGTGCAATCAGTTTAACTGGCCCTTTGATAGGTCCTAGTAGTGAACAGCTGGAAGTTGATACAGGTGCAAATCAAGTTAATTAGTCCATTGTGATGTCATAGTGCTAATACAAAGTCCATGGGGAAAAATAAGCTTGTTTTTTAATAATATCTCAAAAAGTATAACGTTTACAAAAGTGAAAAATACATTCCCCACGTGTCCTTTTGAAGACCTACGTTACAAAGTTTGAACGAAGTTTCTACGTTAAATGGTTAAAGCTGAATTAGATAGATTGTCATAGTTGACAAACAGTTACAACAGTTGAACAGTTGATAACAGTTGAACAGTTAAAAAGTTGGATGTTTAAAGGGACTTTTATTTTGAAACAGGTGTGGGCACAGGAAGCAGTTGAACAGGATCTGTAGTCTTAATACAGCCATATTGTATGCTTAAATCCTGAGACAGTTGCTCCAGGTGGCCTGAACACCTGGCATAGGATTCTAAATGCTATTGTGATGTCATAATCTAATGTTAAGTCAATGGGGAAATTTTAGTAGTTTTTAATCAATAGTTTAAAAAGTATAAAAGTTACAAAGTTGAAAAATACATAGCTGAAGTCACATAAGTAAGACCACGCAACGCCAGTTTGAATGAAGTTTCTACGTTAAACAGTTGAAGCTGTATTAAACGCACAAAAAGCGTTAGAAGAAGAAGAACTAGAGAATGTAATTCCAGGGAATTACGAGTGCATGAAAATGAAGCTAGGACAGACATAGCATAGCTTAATAAAAGTTGATAGTTTAGAAGTAGACAGTTTAAAAGTTGAATATAGATAGTTTAACAGTTGTTAATAGACAGATAGTTTAATAGACAGATAGTTTAATGAATGTTGAAAGTTTAAAAGTTAAATGTAGATAGTTTAAAAGTTGTTGACAGACTGAAAGTTTAATGTGTGTTGATAGACAATTAGTTTAAAGGCTTTGCAGTTTTACTAAAATGCTAACATGCTAACTATGCTAACAATGCTAACATGCTAACCATGTGACTCAGCTAACTTAGCTAATCATTTTTAGCAGTTATGCTAAAATGTTAACTATGCTAACGATGCTAATGATGCTAACTAGATAGTGAGGACTTTTATTTTGAAACAGTTTAAGGCAGAGGATACAGTTGATGGGAGTCATAGTTGACAAACAGTTACAACAGTTGAACAGTTGAACAGTTAAACAGTTGATAACAGTTGAACAGTTAAAAAGTTGGATAGTTTAAAGGGACTTTTATTTTGAAACAGTTTTGGGCACAGGAAGCAGTTGAACAGGATCTGTAGTCTTAATACAGCCATATTGTATGCTTAAAGCCAGAGACAGTTGCTCCAGGTGGCCTGAACACCTGGCATAGGATTCTAATTACAGTGCATAAAAATGCACTGTACTGTTCTTCCTAGGCAACTTGTTCTTCTTATTATTATTCCGCTTACCACTTTTTCCGTACACAATTTCTCTTGAACAGTTTAACTTAGAAACTTCATTCAAACTTTGTAACGTAGGTCTTCAAACAGATCAGGTTGGTATGTTTTTTCAAATTTGAAACTTTTATACTTTTTAAACTATTAAAGAAAAACTTTTTAAAAATCCCCATAGACTTAACATTGCCGATTATGACATCATAATACGGCCGTTAAGCAATTTAAGCATACAAACTGGCCCTATTAAGACTACACATCCTGTTCAACTGCTTCCTCTGCCAAAAACTGTTTCAAAATAAAAGTCCTCACTACAATATTTCACTGTTAAACAATTTAACCCTTTAAACTACTGAACTTTTTAACTGTTTAGCCATTGTAACTGTTACTTGTCATCAACTATGACTCCTACCCACTGTAGCTAGTTAGCATGGTTGGCATAGTTAGCATGTTAGCATTGCTAATATTGTTAGCATTTTTAGCAAAACTGCTAAAAATGATTAGCTAAGTTAGCTAAGTAACATGGTTAGCATAGTGAGCATGCTAGCATGTTAGCATGCTAGTTAGCATAACTGCTAAAAATGATTAGCTAAGTAACATGGTTAGCATAGTTAACATGTTAGCATGTTAGTTAGCATTTTTAGCAAAACTGTTAAAAATGATTAGCTAAGTTAGCTAAGTAACATGGTTAGCATAGTTAGCATGCTAACATGTTAGCATGTTAGTTAACATTTTTAGCAAAACTGCTAAAAATGATTAGCTAAGTAACATGGTTAACATAGTTAGCATGCTAGCATGTTAACATGCTAGTTAGTATAGTTAGCATAACTACTAAAATGATTAGTTAAGTTAGCTAAGTAACATGGTTAGTATAGTTAGCATGCTAAACTGTCAGCATGCTAGTTAGCATTTTTAGCAAAACTGCTAAAAAGCATGCTAACATGTTAAGTATGTGAACCATGTGACTTAGATAACTTAGCTAATCATGTTTAGCAGTTATGCTAACTATGCTAACTAATATGTTAGCATGCTAACCATGTTACTTAGCTAATTTAGCTAATCATTTTTAACAGTTTTGCTAAAAATGCTAACTAGCATGCTAACATGCTAGCATGCTAACTATGGTAACCATGTTACTTAGCTAACTTAGCTAATCATTTTAGTAGTTATGCTAACTATGCTAACTAACATGCTAACTATGCTAACCATGTTACTAAGTAAATCATTTTTAGCAGTTTTGCTAAAAATGCTAACTAGCATGTTAGCATGCTAACTATGTTAACCATGTTACTTAGCTAACTTAGCTAATCATGTTTAGCAGTTTTGCTAACTATGTGAACTAGCATGCTAACTAGCATGCTAACTATGCTAACCATGTGACTTAGCTAACTTAGCTGATCATTTTTAGCAGTTACTATGCTAACTAGCATGCTAACATGTTAGCATGCTAACTATGCTAACCATGCTAACTAGCTACAGTGGGTAGGAGTCATAGTTGATGACAAGTAACAGTTACAATGGCTGAACAGTTAAAAAGTTCAGTAGTTTAAAGGGTTAACCCTTTAGGCGCCAGAGGTTTTTTTCCGAAACGATCAATTTTGACATCTTCATTTCAAAAGGCTATATCTTAAAAGTGATAAGAGATAGAGACTTTCTGTAAATTAGAGAAATATTAAGGATGACCCAAAGTTTATGTAGAGATTAAATGTTTATATCTAATTTGCATATTATGACGTCATATGGTGGCGGCCATCTTGGATTATAAATTTTCATGAAAAGTCGATGTTTGAATGATAAAATGCACCACTTCTTTCCCCCCAAAATGTCCCTCACCTTCTGTATGCTATATTGCACAATACTGAATGCTCAGGCAAATAGTAAATAGTGAACAAACTGTGTAAATCATTACTAATAAATGGCAGAAACAAACCAAATGCATGTAGCGGTAGACTGGCCTTTTGCTGTAGAGATTTTCCATTTACTACATACAGTAGGCACTCTGATTCCATGTATGGGGCACATATATATTATTCAGATGACACACAAACACAAGTAGACAAGACCTGTTTAGTTCAAAAGCTCATTTGCCACGGCAAGGCACAGATCAGGAGTGAGATGACGAGACAAGACAAGAGACAATGTTAGTATTTTTTTTCTTTTTGTTGTTTTTGTTGATGTTTTTTTGTTTTTTTTCTTAGCTGACAAAGACCCACACATCACAAGGACATGAACACACAAAAAGGAACACATAGTGTACTGTATGTCCTAAATGATCAGGGAAGTAGATAGCAAATCAACAGTGTAAATCATTACTAAATGGCTGACATTTTTTTTTTGTGTAGCAGGCCTTTTGCTGTAGAGATAATGATAATGAATATCCCTATCCATACAGGGCCGGCATTCCCATCATCTTGTGATAGACTATGCATGACCTAATGTGTGTGTGTGTGTGTGTGTGGGAGAGGGAGAGGGAGAGGGAGAGAGCGTGTCACCACCTCCACCATCGAGCAGCATGGCCAGATCTAATTTGCGCGCCGGACTAGAGAGAATTGCGACTCCCCATACCGGACTAGGCCTACTGTCATTCTAACATTATGCGGCTCCCCATACTGCCATTGTGAGAGGCACGTTCATAAGACGCTAAGCCTATGGACACCACTAACACCATTATGCTACCTCCAGCCTGCGTTAAGCCCCGATGAACTTCCGTGAACCCAACCGGAAACATTATTCCCACCAGTGACATTGGGCAAACGATTCAACGTTTGTGCTTGGTGTAAAGCTAAACTATGGAGTAAACTCTCACTTTGTCCAGCTGCATCATTGCAAGGCAGGGGCCACCTGAAGCCTCACTAAACGAATCACCGTCATTTTCTGAAGGCAGATATTCCCCTTCAGAATCAGGGTCCTTGAATAGAAGACCCAACACTTCATTTCAGGTAAACTTTTTGATGCCATTAGGCGATAATCTAATGCAAATACTCGCTGACGTTGACAATATCGCTCTGACAAAGTGGCTCACACGCACACTAGCTCCGGTATTTCACGCACTGATTCAATGCGCTGTAGCTGTCTTTAAAGTGTGCCCTTTTTTCGACTCGGGGATGACGTATGACATGTCTGCCATCTAGTGGAGTGGAAGTCGAACGAAATATGACACCCTATTTGACTAAATCGGCCGTTTTATTCAGTACCGCATCTTGTCGACTATAGTCGACTGTGGCGCCTAGAGGGTTAAATTGTTTAACAGTGAAATATTGTAGTGAGGACTTATATTTTTAAACAGTTTTTGGCAGATGAAGCAGTTGAAAAGGATGTGTAGTCTTAATAGGGCCAGTTTGTATGCTTAAAGCCTGAGACTGGCAGTTGGGCCAGGTGGCCTGAACACCTGCCATAGGATTCTAATTGCTATGATGTCATAAAGGGCAATGTTAAGTCAATGGGGAAATTTTGATAGTTTTTAATTAATAGTTTAAAAAGTATAAAAGTTACAAAGCTGAAAAATATATAGCACTCTTGTCCTTAATAAGACCTACATGACAATGTTTGAATGAAGTTTCTACGTTAAACGGTTGAAGCTGCATTAAACGCGTTAGAAGAAGAAGAAGAAGAAGAAGCCTTGGAAGAACAGTATAGTGCATTTTCATGCACTATAATAACTAGAAAAGCATTTCCTAAAGGAAATACAGTGTATGAAAATGCAAAAATAGCATGCTAACAATGTTAACTATGCTAACCATGTGACTTAGCTAACCTAGCCAATCATTTTTAGTAGTTATGCTAACTGTGTTAACTAGCATGCTAACACGCTAACCATGTGACTTAGCTAACCTAGCTAATCATTTTTAGTAGGTATGCTAACTAGCATGCTAACATGTTAAGTATGCTAACCATGTGACTTAGCTAACCTAGCTAATCATTTTTAGCAGTTATGCTAACTAGTATGTTAGCATGCTAACTATTCTAACCATGTTACTTAGCTAACTTAGCTAATCATTTTTAGCAGTTTTGCTAAAAATGCTAACTAGCATGCTAACATGCTAGCATGCTAACTATGCTAACCATGTTACTTAGCTAACTTACCTAATAATTTTTAGCAGTTATGCTAACTATGCTAACTAGCATGCTAACATGCTAGCATGCTAACATGCTAGCATGCTAACTATGCTAACCATGTTACTTAGCTAACTTAGCTAATCATTTTTAGCAGTTTTGTTAACAATGTTAGCAATGCTAACATGCTAATTATGCTAACCATGCTAACTAGCTACAGTGGGTAGGAGTCATAGTTGATGACAAGTAACAGTTACAATGGCTGAACAGTTAAAAAGTTCAGTAATTTAAAGGGTTAAATTGTTTAACAGTGAAATATTGTAGTGAGGACTTTTATTTTTAAACAGTTTTTGGCAGAGGAAGCAGTTGAACAGGATGTGTAGTCTTAATAGGGCCAGTTTGTATGCTTAAAGCCTGAGACTGGCAGTTGATGCAGGTGGCCCGAACACCTGCCATAGGAATCTAATTGCTTAACGGCTCTATTGTGATGTCATCAGCCCATGTTAAGTCTATGGGGACATTTTGAACAGTTTTTAATTAATAGTTTAAAAAGTATAAAAGTTACAAAGCTGAAAAAATACATAGCACTTTGTCCTAAGTAAGACCTCCACGGAACATAGTTTGAATGAAATTTCTACGTTAAACGGTTTAAGCTGCATTAAATGCGTTAGAAGAAGAAGAATAAGAAGCCTAGGAAGAACAGTACAGTGCATTTTCATGCACTGTAATAAGAAGAAGCTTAGGAAGAACAGTACAGTGCATTTTCATGCACTGTAATAAGAAGAAGCCTAGGAAGAACAGTACAGTGCATTTTCATGCACTGTAATAAGAAGAAGAAGAAGAAGAAGAAGCCTAGGAAGAACAGTACAGTGCATTTTCATGCACTGTAACTAGAAAAGCATTTCCTGAAGGAAATACAGTGCATGAAAATGCAAAAAAATATGATGTAAAATATGCAGAGTAAAACAAACTATATTGGTTGCTAAGGTAGATGAGGTTTAATATAGTTGGAATGACTGAACAGTTAAATAGGTGGATAGTTTAAAAGGTTTAATTATTTGCTAGGTAGATGAGGTTTAATATAGTTGGAATGACTGGACAGTTAAATAGGTGGATAGTTTAAATGGTTAAATTATTTGCTAGGTAGATGAGGTTTAATGTAGTTGGAATGACTGAACTAGGTAGATGATGTTTAATACAGTTGGAATGACTGAACTAGGTAGATGAGGTTTAATATAGTTGGAATGACTGAACAGTTAGATAGGTGGATAGTTTAAAGGTTTTAGTATTTGCTTTGGGTAGATGAGGTTTAATATAGTTGGAATGACTGGACAGTGAAATAGGTGGATAGTTTAAATCATAGGTTTTCAAAGTGCGGCCCGGGGGCCAATGGCGGCCCGCGGAAACATTTTTGGCGGCCCGCGATAACATCTGTAAAACTGTACAACTGTACTGTGTGCTTTGAAAAGAATGAATCTCCGTTTAGTGGTGTTTAGTGGCCGTCAGGTTTTCCTGTGGTGCTTTGGTAGCTGGAATTAGCCCTGAATAAGGCCTATGCTGATAAGAAGCAAGGCACACTAAGACTGTTCTAAATAAGTTTGTACTTGAAATGGACTGCAACCAGAAAAGTTATATCTCAAAGAAATAGAGGGTAGAGAACCCCAGGGATTGTGTGTGCATTGCAATTTTTCTTAAGATTTTCACAAGTTTTGGCAGGTTTAGCCTCAGTTATGAATTAAAATGTGTTTAATGCAATAAATATAAACTGTAGAGATGCAACCTGCTCATTAAAATTATTACAAATGGGATTTTTTCCAGTTTTTTTTTCTTTTTTCTCCCCGCCCTTTGGCGGCCCTCAGTTAATGTTGGGTTCCTGAATTGGCCTCACCAATCAAAACTTTGAGAACCCTGGTTTAAATGGTTAAATTATTTTCTAGGTAGATGAGGTTTAAAGGAACCGTATGTAAGATTGTGGCCAAAACTGGTACTGCAATCACTTTCAAATTACTGTAGAGCGGTGTATCCCCTCCCCCCTGACTGGCAGAGCTGGCAACCGGATCCGGATGCCGAAACACTACTGACTTCGTGATTAGTAGATGGGTGGAGGGTGGCTCCGGCCAAAACACAACATGACAACATCAACATCAGTTGAGGGCTGCAACTTCACATTTTAAATGACAATATCCTGGCCGGACTACTGTTGTCAGTGATATAAGTAGGCCTATTTGAAATTAACATGATTTCTTAATGTCTAGTGACATATCAGGGCCATTTTATGATTAATTGAAATACATTTCTTACATATGGTTCCTTTAATGTAGTTGGATTGACTGAACTAGGTAGATGAGATTTAATATAGTTGGAATGACTGAACAGTTAAATAGGTGGATGGTTGGTTTAATTATTTGCTAGGTAGATGAGGTTTAATATAGTTGGAATGACTGAACTAGGTAGATGAGGTTTAATATAGTTGGAATGAATGAACAGTTAAATAGGTGGATAGTTTAAAAGGTTAAATTATTTGCTAGGTAGATGATGAGGTTTAATATAGTTGGAATGACTGGACAGTGAAAATAGGTGGATAGTTTAAATGGTTAAATGATTTGCTAGGTAGATGAGGTTTAATATAGTTGGAATGACTGAACTAGGTAGATGATGTTTAATACAGTTGGAATGACTGAACTAGGTAGATGAGGTTTAATATAGTTGGAATGACTGAACAGTTAGATAGGTGGATAGTTTAAAAGGTTTAATTATTTGCTAGGTAGATGAGGTTTAATATAGTTGGAATGACTGGACAGTGAAATAGGTGGATAGTTTAAATCATAGGTTTTCAAAGTGCGGCCCGGGGGCCAATGGCGGCCCGCGGAAACATTTTTTGGCCCGCATAACATCTGTAAACTGTACAACTGTACTGTGTGCTTTGAAAAGAATGAATCTCCGTTTAGTGGTGTTTAGTGGCCGTCAGGTTTTCCTGTGGTGCTTTGGTAGCTGGAATTAGCCCTGAATAAGGCCTATGCTGATAAGAAGCAAGGCACACTAAGACTGTTCTAAATAAGTTTGTACTTGAAATGGACTGCAACCAGAAAAGTTATATCTCAAAGAAATAGAGGGTAGAGAACCCCAGGGATTGTGTGTGCATTGCAATTTTTTCTTAAGATTTTCATTAGGATTTTGGCAGGTTTAGCCTCAGTTATGAATTAAAATGTGTTTAATGCAATAAATATAAACTGTAGAGATGCAACCTGCTCATTAAAATTATTACAAATGGGATTTTTTTCCAGTTTTTTTTTTCTTCTTTTTCTCCCCCCGCCCCTTTGGCGGCCCTCAGTTAATGTTGGGTTCCTGAATTGGCCCTCACCAATCAAAACTTTGAGAACCCCTGGTTTAAATGGTTAAATTATTTTCTAGGTAGATGAGGTTTAAAGGAACCGTATGTAAGATTGTGGCCAAAACTGGTACTGCAATCACTTTCAAATTACTGTAGAGCGTGTATCCCTCCCCCTGACTGGCAGAGCTGGCAACCGGATCCGGATGCCAAAACACTACTGACTTGCGGATTAGTAGATGGGTGGAGGGTGGCTCGCCAAAAACACAACATGACAACATCAACATCAGTTGAGGGCTGCAACTTCACATTTTAAATGACAATATCCTGGCCGGACTACTGTTGTCAGTGATATAAGTAGGCCTATTTGAAATTAACATGATTTCTTAATGTCTAGTGACATATCAGGGCCATTTTATGATTAATTGAAATACATTTCTTACATATGGTTCCTTTAATGTAGTTGGATTGACTGAACTAGGTAGATGAGATTTAATATAGTTGGAATGACTGAACAGTTAAATAGGTGGATGGTTGGTTTAATTATTTGCTAGGTAGATGAGGTTTAATATAGTTGGAATGACTGAACTAGGTAGATGAGGTTTAATATAGTTGGAATGAATGAACAGTTAAATAGGTGGATAGTTTAAAAGGTTAAATTATTTGCGAGGTAGGCCTAGATGAGGTTTAATATAGTTGGAATGACTGAACAGTGAAATAGGTGGATAGTTTAAATGGTTAAATGATTTGCTAGGTAAATGAGGTTTAATATAGTTGGAATGACTAAACAGTTAAATAGGTGGACAGTTTAAATGGTTAAATTATGTTGTGGACAGAGGAAACAGTTGAACAAGATGTGTAGTCTTATTAAAGAGAATGAGACTGTATGCTTAAAGCCTGAGAAACTGACAGTTGATGCAGGTGGCCGGAACACCTGGCCTAGGATTCTAATTACAGTGCATGAAAATGCACTGTACTGTTATTCCAAGGCTTTTTCTTCTTCTTCTTCTTCTTCTTCTTATTCTTCTTCTTCTAACGCAGTTAATGCAGCTTAAAACCGTGTAACATTAGAAACTTCATTCAAACTATGTTATGTGAGGGTCTTACTTAGGACATGTGGGCTTTGTATTTTTTCAACTTTGTAACTTTTATACTTTTTAAACTATTAATTAAAAACTAGTCAAAATTTCCCCATAGACTTAACATGGGCTGATGACATCACAATAGAGCCGTTAACAATTAGAATCCTATGGCAGGTGTTAGGGCCACCTGGACCAACTGCCAGTCTCAGGCTTTAAGCATACAAACTGGCCCTATTAAGACTACACATCCTGTTCAACTGCTTCCTCTGCCAAAAACTGTTTCAAAAATAAAAGTCCTCACTACAATATTTCACTGTTAAACAATTTAACGCTTTTAAACTACTGAACTTTTTAACTGTTCAGCCATTGTAACTGTTACTTGTCATCAACTATGACTCCTACCCACTGTAGCTAGTTAGCTAAGTTAGCTAAGTAACATGGTTTAAGATAGTTAGCATGCTAGCATGTAAAGCCTTCTAGTTAAGATTTTTTAGCAAAACTGCTTAAAAATGATTAGTTAAGTTAGCTAAGTCACATGGTTAAGATAGTTAGCATGCTAAGATGTTAAGCATCTTAGTTAGCATTTTTAGCAAAACTGCTAAAATGATAGCTAAGTTAGCTAAGTCACATGGTTAGCAAAGTTAAGATGCTAAAGCATGTTAGATGCTAGTTAGCATTTTAAAGAAAAAACTGCTAAAAATGATTAGCTAAATTAGCTAAGTCACATGGTTAAGATACTTAGCATTTTAACATTGTTAGCAAGAGTTAAGTTAAGCATCTTGGTTAACATTATTATCTTTGTTAACATAGTTAAGATAACTGCTAGCAAACATTAGAGCCATTCCAAGTGTCAGTTATCAGTCAACCATCTACCTAAATAATTTAACCATTTAAACTATCCACTTATTTAACTGTTCAGTCATTCCAACTATATTAAACCTCATCTACCTAGCAACCAATATAGTTTGTTTTTACTCTGTATGATATTTTACATCATATTTTTGCATTTTCATGCACTGTATTTCCTTCAGGAAATGCTTTTCTAGTTGCTTAAGTGCTCTATTATGATGTCATCAGCCCATGTTAAGTCTATGGGGAAATTTTGAATAGTTTTTAATTAATAGTTTAAAAAGTATAAAAGTTACAAAGAGGAAAAATACAAAGCCCACATGTCCTTAGTAAGACCTACGTAACATAGTTTGAATGAAGTTTCTATGTTAAACGGTTGAAGCTGCATTAACTGCGTTAGAAGAAGAAACAGAAGAATAAGAAGAAGCCTAGGAAGAACAGTACAGTGCATTTTCATGCTGTAAAAGTGGTTCCTAGGTTGTTGCTAGGGTACTTAAGGTGGTTGCTAGGCTGTTGCTAAGGTAATTATAGTGGTTGCTATGCTATAAAAGTGGTTGCTAGGTTGTTGCTAGGGTACTTAAGTGGTTGCTATGCTGTTGCTAGGGTAATTATAGTGGTTGCTATGCTATAAAAGTGGTTGCTAGGTTGTTGCTAGGGTACTTAAGGTGGTTGCTAGGCTGTTGCTAGGGTAATTTTAGTGGTTGCTATGCTATAAACGTGGTTGCTAGGTTGTTGCTAGGGTATTTAAGGTGGTTGCTAGGCTGTTGCTAGGATAATGATAGTGGTTGCTATGCTATAAAAGTGGTTGCTAGGTTGTTGCTAGGGTAACTATAGTGGTTGCTATGCTATAAAAGTGGTTGCTAGGTTGTTGCTAGGATATTTAAGGTGGCTACTAGGCTGTTGCTAGGATAATGATAGTGGTTGCTATGCTATAAAAGTGGTTGCTAGGTTATTGCTAGGGTCATTATAGTGGGTACCATGCTATAAAATGTGTAAATAGTGAAAAAAAGTAAGAATAGTTAAAAGTTATTGAAATTGGGAGAAATAGAGAGATAGATAGAGAAAGTGAAGAAAAAGAAGTGAAAGAAAGTTGGGATGAGAAGTGAGCTATTCAGTTGAATGGAGAGGGACACACAGGAAGAGGTTCAAGCCAAATTAGGGCCTGGAAGAATAATAATAAGTCGGAAGAAGCCCGTGGAATAACAATACAGTGCATTTGCATGCACTGTAACTAGAAAAGCATTTCCTGAAGGAAATACAGTGCATGAAAATGCAAAAAATATGATGTAAAATATCATACAGAGTAAAAACAAACTTTATTGGTTGCTAGGTAGATGAGGTTTAATATCGTTGGAATGACTGAACAGTTAAATAGGTGGATAGTTTATATAGTTAAATGATTTGCTTGGTAGATAAGGTTTAATATAGTTGGAATGATTGAACGGGTAAATAGGTGGATAATTTAAATGGTTAAATTATTTAGGTAGATAATTGACGATAACTGACAGTTGGAATGGCTCTAATGTTTGCTAGCAGTTATGCTAACTATGTTATCAAAGATAATAATGTTAACCAAGCTAATGTTTTCATTTTTAGTAGTTATGCTAACTAGCATGTTAGCAATGCTAACATGTTAACTATATTAACCATGTGACTTAGCTAACCTAGCTAATCCTTTTTAGCAGTTATGCTAACTACACTACAACTGCAGTGAGTTGGAAAAGAGAAAGCAAGAACACATAGGCTACTACTGGCCAATCCTCTCCAATTGTTTAGAATTTGCTTAGACTGAAACTGGCTCGGGGGAACAGCTGGGGAGAAGGCTACTTGAAACTGGGCAAGTTCTCCAATTGTTTAGAATTGGACTTTCAGTTGACAGTAATTAACACACTTTTTGACAACAATCTAAGCTGTGCTAACGCCAGAGGGCGGGGATCAGACGTGACTAGCTCCTTATAAGATCGGAGCACCTCTCAGGTAATCAGACAACAACTGCAGTGAGTTGGAAAAGAGAAAGCAAGAACACATAGGCTACTACTGGCCAATCCTCTCCAATTGTTTAGACTTGGACTCTGGGTGTTTGGGAACAGCTGAGGGAGAAGGCTACTTGAAACTGCGAGTTTCGGTCGGTGTGAGCGAGCGGACTTTCAGTTGACAGTAATTAACACCCTTTTGAACAATCTAAGCTGTGCGAACGTCAGAGGGCAGTCTACGCTGATTCATCATTAGTGAGACACGAGGACAGCTGCATGCAATTCCTGTCAGCATAACAATAGAGGCTGTTGCTGAAGCGTCAGCGTAAGCGGCAGCCCTCGTTTCAACCGTCCTCGTGTAAGACATACGCGGTCAAGACAAGCAAGTTTACCTGTGCAAGTTCACCGAGCACAGGCGCCGACAAAGGCAAAAATGTGCCATTCCACCATATCTGTAATCACCGGCCATCGCAGAAAACAGCATCATGCCAAAAGGGGCAGAAATCGCCTTCACCTCCAGCAACTTAAACGGTCCTTACCTACAGCAACCTCCTTCTCCATGGGCTTGTGGAACTGTCAATCCGCAGTCAACAAAACGGACTTCATAGCTGGCTATGCCAACCATCTTTCACTGGAACTCCTTGCTCTCACTGAGACTTGGATCAAACCAGAGAACACTGCCACCCCGGCTGCACTCTCCACTAACCTTACACTATCCCACACCCCTCGCCTATCTGGACGAGGAGGCGGGACGGGCCTGCTGATCTCCAACAAATGGAAATTCACCCCGCTACTGCCTTCAAACAAATATGTCTCATTCGAATTCCATGCCATCACAGTGATCGCCCCAGCAAAACTCTACGTGCTGGTCATCTACCGCCCTCCAGGCCAACTAGGTGACTTTATGGACGAACTTGACACTCTGCTGTCCTCCATCCCTGAGCATGACTGTCCGCTTCTTGTTCTCGGTGATATGAACATCCACTTAGATGCTCCAGGCTCAGCAGACTTTTTGGCCCTGATCCTCCTTTGACCTCAAACTGGTTCAAAGCCCACCGACAAAGCTGGCAAAGAGCTTGACTTGATCTTCACTGAACTGCAGCACAGACACCCTCATGGTGACGCCTCTCCATCTTTCTGACCACTTCTTCATCCAGTTCAACGTCAGCCTGACAGAACAGCCTCCGCTCCTCAGCCGATGGTCACGTTCGCGCAACATCCGAACCTGTCTCCAACGCACTTCTCCTCTGTGGTTGCCTCCGGTCTACCTCCACTCAACACCTTTCTCCTCTCTGGAGGTTAATGAGGCCACAGACTCGCTCTGCTCCACACTGACCTCGTGTCTAGACGAGCTGTGCCCTCTTACCACAAGGCCAGCTCGATCCAAACACTCTCATCCATGGCTAAATGATACCCCTCCGATTGCAGCACCAAACTCAGAGCCGCGGAGAGGAAATGGCACAAATCCAAACTAACTGATGACCTCAAAACTACCAGACACTCCTGACCTCCTTCTCAGCCAGCATCACTGCTGCTAAGACGGCTTTCTACAATGACAAAATCAACAGCTTACAGACACAAAAAACTTTTCTCAACCTTCAAATCGCTACTCAACCCTCAGCTGCCTCCTCCTCCATCCAGCCTTACTGCAGATACCCTCGCCTCATTTTTTTTTACAAACAAAGTGGCGGCAATCAGCAGTCAATTCTCTACATGCCCACTCAACGATCTGACTCAGATACCGGAAACATTTTTTTCAGCATTTACGCTCTCTCCTCCGAGTGAAGTATCTAGACTCCTGACATGCAGCCGTCCTACCACATGCTCGCTGGACCCTATACCTACTGAGCCTACTTCAGTCCATCAGCCCCGACCATCACTCCAGCTATCACACATGTGATGAATGCCTCGCTAACCTCCGCACATTTCCAACAGCTGCTCAAAATGGCCCGGTAACACCAAGTATTTAAGAAAAGCTTCTCTCAACCCTGCTCAAGTCGAGAACTACCGCCCTGTCTCACTCCTGCCTTTCCTATCCAAAGGCATTGAACGAGCAGTCTCCAAACAGGTCTCTGACTTCCTTTCACAGAACAACCTTCTGGATCCAAATCAGTCTGGGTTCAAAAGCGGCCACTCTACCGAAACGGCTCTGTTGTCTGTAACAGAAGCCTTAAAAGAAGCCAGGACGACCGCTCGGTCATCAGTACTCATTCTGCTTGACTTATCGGCTGCCTTTGACACAGTTAATCACCGCATCCTTCTCTCTATACTCGCTAACATGGGAATCTCCGGTTCTGCTCTCTCCTGGTTTGAATCCTACCTCACAGGACTTTCGTTTAGCATTATCATGGCTTGGTCAGCTATCTGCACCTCACCATCTCACCACAGGGGTCCCCCAGGGCTCACTGCTGGGCCCCCTTCTCTTTGCTATCTACACCACCTCCTTGGGACAGATTATCCGTTTGCATGGCTTCTCAAACCTCTGCTATGCAGACGACACACAGCTCTATCTGTCCTTTCCACCTGATGACCCCTTGGTTTCAGCACGGATCTCGGATTGCCTCTCAGACATAGCTACATGGATGAAGGCACACCACCTTCAGCTGAACCTCTCAAAGACTGAACTACTGGTCCTCCCAGCTAAACCTACCATACATCACGACATCAACATCAAATTGGACTCCCTGTCTGTTTCACCTCTCGACAACCAACTAAACTTCTCAGATCATGTTGCCTCAGTCGCCCGGGTCATGCCGTTCAAGACTCTACAACATAAGGAAAATCAGGACTTACCTGACTCAAGACTTGGTTCAGGCAATAGTCATCTCAATGCACTCGACTACTGCAATGCCCCTCCTGACAGGTCTCCCAGCCTGCGCAGTGAAACCACTTCAGATGATCCAGAACGCTGCAGCGCCTGGTCTACAACCAACCCAAAAGGGCACATGTTACCCCGCTGCTCATCCAGCTACACTGGCTACCTATGGCGCCCCAGATCAAATTCAAGGCTCTAACGCTGGCCTACAAAGTAGTCTCTCTCTGGTTCTGCTCCCACCTACTTGAATGCCCTCATACAGACATACGCTACCTCCAGACCGCTGCGCCTCCTCAGATCTAACGACGCCTAGCTCTACCACCGCACGCCAAGCCAATCCAAACTTTTCTCATCTGTTGTTCCTCGTTGGTGGAACACACTGCCAGCTCCTACAAGGGCAGAGACATCCTTCTCCATTTTCAGAAAACTCCTGAAGACCCAGCTCTTTAGAGAACATCTCCTCTCATAGCAACACTTACAACAAGTCTTACTGATCCTAGCACTCACCAGCCGTCTCAAACTGACAAGTAACTGTTAAAAACAGCACTCACTGATGCACTTATTCTTACTGTACTCTAATGTTTTTAAATTGTCCTAAAATTGTTGAGAACTGCTCTAAAACTTAAACTGTTTACTATGTTGTTAGTCGCTTTGGCTAAAAAGCGTCAGCCAAATGTAATGTAATGTAATGTAATGTAATGTAACTAGCATGCTAACATGCTAGCATGCTAACTATGTTAACCATGTTACTTAGCTAACTTAGCTAATAATTTTTAGCAGTTATGCTAACTATGCTAACTGTGTTACTTAGCTAACTTAGCTAATCATTTTTAGCAGTTATGCTAACTATGCTAACTAGTATGCTAACATGTTAGCATGTTAACTATGTTAACCGTGTTACTTAGCTAACTTAGCTAATCATTTTTAGAAGTTTTTCTAAAAATGCTAACAATGTTAGCAATGCTAACATGCTAACTCACTACAGTGGGTAGGAGTCATAGTTGATGACAAGTAACAGTTACAATGGCTAAACAGTTAAAAAGTTCAGTAGTTTAAAGGGTTAAATTGTTTAACAGTGAAATATTGTAGTGAGGAGTTTTATTTTGAAACAGTTTTTGGCAGAGGAAGCAGTTGAACAGGATGTGTAGTCTTAATAGGGCCAGTTTGTATGCTTAAATCCTGAGACTGGCAGTTGATGCAGGTGGCCTGAACACCTGCCATAGGATTCTAATTGCTTAATGGCTCTATTGTGACGTCACAGCCCAATGTTAAGTCTATGGGGACATTTTGAGTAGTTTTTAATTAATAGTTTAAAAAGTATAAAAGTTACAAAGCTGAAAAATACATAGCGCACATGTCCTAAGTAAGACCTACGTAACATAGTTTGAATGAAGTTTCTACGTTAAACGGTTGAAGCTGCATTAACTGCGTTAGAAGAAGAAACATAAGAATAAGAAGAAGCCTAGGAAGAACAGTACAGTGCATTTTCATGCACTGTAATAAAATGCCTTGGAATAACAGTACAGTGCATTTTCATGCACTGTAATAAGAAGAAGACTTCGGATAACAGAACAGTGCATTTTCATGCACTGTAATTAACTTGGTTTGCACCTGTATCAACTTCCAGCTGCTCACTACTAGGACCCATCAAAGGGCCAGTTAAACTGATTGCACCTTTATCAACTGCTTTCTGCTTAACTAGGCCAACTCTCTCTGTGTCTCTCCATTCTACAAGGATATAAGGCACATTCCATCCAACTCTATCCATTCATCCTCTTCAAACCATTCACTCATCCACCCATTAAACTATACATCAACATCCATTAAACAATCTGCCTATCAACATCCATTCAACTTTCTGTCTATCAACATCCATTACACTATCTACATTCAACTTTTAAACTATATACTCTGTCTCAGGCTTTAAGCATACAATCTGGCTCTCTTAAGACTACTATTTCCTCTGCCCACAACTGTTTCAAAATACATGTCCTCACTACAATAATTCACTATTAAATAATTTAACTATTTAAACTACTCAACTATTTACTGTTCAGCCATTTCAACTGTCAGTTGTTATCAACTATGACTCCTGCCAACTGTTTCCAAATAAAAGTTTGTTTGGCATGTTATGTTAATATACAGTATGTTTATATTTTTATGCACTGGTAATTTCCTTGAAATTACATTTTCTAGTTAATGTTTAAAGTTGCAATTGGTGAATAAACTCTTTTGACAGATGGATAAACTCTAATAAGAGGTGGATAAACTCTATTACTGAAGAAAGAGGTGGATAAACTGTGTTTACTTGTGTTTAGCCTCCACTACATCCCTGTGGAAGGCCTAAAATCATTGGGACATCTAAAATCATTGGGGTTCCACTTGAACCGCTCTAAAACATTTACTGGAAACAGCACTAAGAAGGCACTAGATATTATGCAGGACTCTAGTCATCCTGCACACAATCTCTTCTCCCACCTTCCATCAGTGAGGCGTTTGCAGAGCATCCCAACGCGCGCACATCATGTTTCTAGGGATAGATTTCTTATAAGGCTATTGAATACAACAGGAAGGAGGGCTGAGGTCTGAGCTTACTGTGCTTGGCTGCTTTTAAATGTTATTTATAATTGTTAATTATTGACTGAGAGAGTGCCAAGACACATTGTATTTAATTGCTGTGGTACTCTACTAATATGCATATGACAATAAACTTGACATCCTGCAGGTCTTCATTATTAGAATACCACCAGTTTGATTTGATTATTTCCTATTTGGAGTCCTAACAGAATTGGGTGTTAGCACTATTTGTTGAATGGGCAAGTTTAGGGTAGGCTGTCTAGTAAATAGTATAGGACGCACAACTGTGAAGGACTTAACAGAAAAGTGAAACTTACATGTAACTCTGTGGCAGTAGTTTGACAGAGCTCTACAAACGAAATGTTTTCTGTTTCTACTGGTGTGTGTGTGTGTGTTTGCCATCATGTGTGTGTCTGCATGAGGATGTCCCATAGATTCTTATTTTCAGTGCAGACCCTGGGAGGGTCAGTGAACAGTGTTCTTGTCAGCCTCTTGGAGACCTTTTAAAGCACTGTTTGTCTGGGTTCATTTGAAGAGATAAAGTATAACATTTCAATGTCAAAGTAATTTATTTATATTGCACATTTTACACAGCGTCTTGCAGCAGATTTAGACAGCATAAGTACAATACAATTAATGTTATTTACAGCAAATCATAGTTGTCAAATAAAAAAGAATAAAATAATGTATTGATGAGAAAAATATAGAATAGGTGGCTTAAGGTGCCTTGCAACCTTCATAACTGCGAGCTTAACTCATTGTAAACAATTATCAACACCAACTAATTTGCCAGAGTAAGGACAGAGAAACCCCACTCAGTGATATTATACACAGAGACACACACCAACCAACACACACACACACAATTTCACTTTCAAGGTTATGGGTGTGGTGTCTCAAATATTAATCAAAATAATTGTCAGCTGACAATTGCACAGGAGGTCAAAACTGAATCCAAATTTTGTTCAAAGTCATACCAGAACCATTTTTGATGGAAGGGTGACACCTTGTGAAATTAATTTGAGATGTTAGGATAGCGACACGCTTGTGAGGTCCACCCTGTACCACTACATCAGATATTGATATATGATGCTACTGTGTTAAAGATAAGACCTAATCTCTGAAAGGCTGGAATTGTATAAAGCAGATAACTTCCATCCAACTAGTTGAGAGTTAACAGTGACACGTGAAACTTCAAATGGTCTCTGCCAGTTTATATTGTTTTTGTCTTTGGTAAAAGTACAAGACACTTCCAGCGATGATGATGATGAGAATAAGAGCGGCTGGAATTCCCCAAGACGCCAGATTTCTTGTGATGTCAAAACAGCTGAAGTGAGTGACAGGGAGGGGCATCATGGGTAATGCCTCAGTTGGTCGCAAACAACCTGAGTGTCATAAAAAATCAGACAGGATGTTAATAACACAACCTGAGTATTATAAGGCAACAGACAGGATGTTAATAAGACAGCCTGAGTATTATAAGGCAACAGACAGGGTGTTAATAACCCATCATAAGGGCATTCACAACACTATCTGAGCATCATAAGGGCATTAATAACACTATTGAGCATCATAAGACATCAATAATACTGTCACACACCAATATGACATGGTCATAAGACATCAGACAGGGTGCAACACATCAGTGCATTTGAGCAGCGTGTCTGGTCCATGGAGGTTGTGCTCATGGTCTGTGTTACTGGCCACGGGGATCGCATGCTGTACCACCCACTGTACTGACCTGGTGGGGCAATAGTCCTACTGCCTCAAAATACTGACCTGTGGGGTAATAGTTGTACTGCCCCACTGTACAGACCTGGTGGGGTAGCAGTCGTACTGTACTGTCCCACTTTACTGACCTGCGGGGTAGTATTCATACTGTCCTTCCTGGATGTAGTGACCCAGGGGTGGCCAGAGGGTGCACTGGTAAGTGCCGCAATCCCCCAGCGCTGGCTCAGGTAGGAGCAAAGAAAACTCCGCCCCCACTTCGTATGAGTGGTTCGCGCCTCGGTAGACTGTTGTGTGATTATCATGTAGGTTCTTCATAACAAGCCCTCGGTACTCAGGTCCAATCACCTACAGAGAAAAAAAACATCCAATAAGAAATGAATGCATACCAGGGGCCTCATTATAGAAACTTCAGTTTAGGATGGCATTTAGGATTTTTGGTATTACAGAATCATGTTTCCTAACTACTTTTAGGAAAAAAATCTTAACTTAAGATTTGAATTTCCTCTGGGGATCAATAAAGTATCTATCTTTCTATCTATCTAGATAGGAATTTGGCCATTACAGAACCATCCTAACTCAAGGATTCAGTGGCTTTATGTCTGCCTGGCCTGCTCCAGTCTTGACTTGGTGCCTTTTAAATAAAGCACCCCTCCTCCTCTGCTGTCCTCAAAACACAGCATACAGTATCGAGATGCATACCAGAGCCCTATATACGGCTCTGATGTATACAAGTCTGGAGGGCCATCTGCTGGTAGTCTGTGATAACACATTCACCCTCTTCATTTCAGAGACATAGATGGAGTCAGGAGAGCTCAACAATAGCCACCTTGTTGTGAAGCTTCACTCACACTCAGGCTCATAAATGTTTTAATGTTGTCTGACAACATGTTTACGTCAATAACTGTATCGTAACAGAATAAAAAAATACTGTTTGTACCAAAGGTTTTAGCATTCTAGAATCTTTCGTTTATACAGTCCATCCTTGTTTTACCTTCTTTTCTTCCATTCTATGAAGTGTTATTCTGATAAGAACTACCAGAAATGGAGAGGGTACTAGTATTGGAATGTACAGTATGATCAACTCAAAACACAGTGCGCCTAAATTACATGAGCTGACAGTTAAACTGTCTCACCAATATTCATTAGTGGAATACACCAAAAATGAACCAAATCTATATGGACTAATGCTAGATGATTGATTTCCCACACATATTGCCATAGTGACCTGCTGCCTCTGAAGTTTGAGGCAGAGCTGTAATTGGGAAACTACCTGTCCATTGCTGAAATGCTGCCATTCATCAGGATGCCCACGTTTTGTCACTCCGGGTGTGTCCTATCCACGTTTCTCTCAATCGACTGCCAATCACGGGCAGGTTCGAAGTGGTAAAGCACGGAAATTGGCAGCATGAGCTACAAAAGCTGCAGGATGTACAGGAGCTCATATTCCAAGTGCTGCACAAACAGCATAAATCGAAGACTAACCAAAAGAACCAAAGAAAATATAGCGTGACTTTGGTATTTCGAACTGTCATCTAATCCTGAACTCATTTATATTAAATGCAAATTCAATTGAATCTACAATTGAAATGGATGAGATACAAAATAATTTACCCAACTCACAGCTTTCATAAACAAGACAACTAATTTTAGAGTCACAAATAGTTTTTTTTGTGCCAGGGTGTTAGTAAAAGCATTTCTGCTGTGAAATTGGACATTTTAATACAGTAGTCTATTATACAAATGGCTCGTTCTTGAAGCCGCTCCCTATGGACATTCAAGGTAATGCAGGTTTTCTGAACTTCCGTGTTGGCTTCATTGTTTGGTATTGAACGTTGCCGCTTGTTTGAAACCATAGCCATAGACAGACAGACCAGAGTGGCAGAGAAAACAGACAGTGGAAGAAAAAGACCTGTCCGAACCATAGATATAGAAAGAGATTGAAGAAAGAGCCATTGAATAGAAATAGAAAGACATTGGCTTTTACATTAAAAAAATGAATCTTAAAATTCTGGATGCATCTAAACAGCAGTCCCAAGAACACACTCCTATCTGAGACACTGAAAAGCCAGGAACTGAACCCTGAAAAGAGTCCTCTCAGTCAGCTGGTACTGAAGATAACTAACTCTAACTAGCTCTGCTTCCCAAACATCAATTAGAATCAACAAAAAAATGAATCAAGCAAAAGAAGAATATTTAGAGCATTGGACAAACCAAATTACGAACCAAAGTAAAAGGAATCCCCATCTGACCCCATAAATAGAATATGAATTGGCAGAGTATCTCATCTCTGTCAGTTATGAAGCAGAGGCAAATCTTGCAAGTAGGCTATAGGCTCAGGCACCATATAGCAGTAGAAACAGGCAGACACAGAAAAACTTGGCTGCCAAGAGAACAAAGAATATGTGGTCACTGTCAAGCAGAGCAAGTTGAGACAGAGAAGTACTTTGTACTACACTGCAACAAATATGACAGATTAACACAGACACCTTTTTCAACCTTCAAAAAATGTTTAGGAAGCTTTTTTTTTAAAAGATTTTAAAGACATTGAAGACAATGATAATCACCATGCTACTTGGCGAATGCCTTCTGCTGCCCCGGCAGCACAATAGGTCTTGAAATGTCACAACCTGAGGGACCTGCCCTAAGTAAACCTGTGTTTGTGTAGGCTAATAGACGCACATGCGTATACGCACGCACGCACACACACATCTATCACCCTACCATTATTTATACTTGCCTACTGTTCATTCTATCCACGTCTTTTTTACTTCTGTGAAATTACTGTTATGTAGGCCTGCAGTGTCATTCATAACACTGGTTTGGCAACACGGTAGACTTCTCAAGCAGTGATTTAGAAAAGCAGTTTTATCTGTTTTCTCTCTGCGGTCCAAACCCTACGGCCGTTGTTTCGCTCACACCTTACTTTCCGGTTATTATGCTGTTTTTTGCAAAAGATTCATTTTCCCATAAAGGTGTTTTTTTTTTTTTTTTTTAACAGCAGAGAATTTTTCATAGACAGTAAAAGAAAATGTCTGAGCTGTGCAAACGCCAAAAACACAGGCCACATTATGGGCCATCTGAAACCAATTACTGTAAAACTCCAAATAATAGCCCGGGCTTTTATTTTCCCAAATCGCCAAACTGCACCGGCTAGTATTAGAGACAGACGTCTATATGAGACAGGCCTTTAATTCCCTTTACACAAAACTTTTCCTCTGCAAAGATGGAAAATATTATCGAATTAATTATTTCAAACACACTGAATGTCTACCTATATGACTAGGCTATCTGATGACAATTACGGATCATCATTCCTTTAGTGTTGAGATGTTGTTCATTAAGTGAGATACAGTAAGATCCAAATAGCGGGGATAGCCAGAACAGACGAAACACGTTTTAATCAAACGTAATTTACAAATAGATTGTATCACACTGAAAGCTCATATTTTGTCACTAGCAAATAGCCTATATCGGTCCTTTGTCAAATACAGTTGCATTATCAGCCCTGACCAAAACCGTTCAGGAATTATTTATGCAAAAGTGGAACGTGCATAATGTTTCATTCTCCCTCCTTTTCGGCACGAATGAAACAGCATGAGAGAGCATTAACCATATAGTTTCTCCCGTATTGTATTTGCCAAATTTGACAACAGTCTACATTTCAAATCATAGCCTATTTCCAGGCGCGCGGGGACATATTTTTGACCAGGGGTGCTGAATAACAAAATAATCATGGATGTCCGACGATTTCTCCCCCAGCATATGATTCGAATTTAGACAGCTAAATACGCCATTTCAGTGGCGTGTATGAGTAGGTCTAAGAGTGAGAAGTTTTATAATGCCCTGGGCAGCCACATTCCACTGCAACTATGCGCAGCACTTGCCACTCCGACTCAATAATAAAAACTCCGCGCGCACACACCAGTCCCATAGAAGTGCACTTGACTTTACATCACCAACCTATTTCAGTATATAGCCAGAGAATATCCGTAGACGGGCTCTGATATAGCCTAGTCTAAGGTAAATTCCTTCCGCCATGGCAGTACATTTAAAACAGGGGTTCTCAAAGTTTTGATTGGTGAGGGCCAATCCAGGAACCCAACATTGACTGAGGGCCGCCAAAGGGGCGGTGGGAGAAAAAGAAAGAAAAAAACTGGAAAAAAATCCCATTTGTAATCATTTTAATGAGCAGGTTGCATCTCTACAGTTTATATGTATTGCATTAAACACATTTTAATTCATAACTGAGGCTAAACCTGCCAAAACTTTAGAAAATCTTAAGAATGCACACACAATCCCTGGGGTTCCCTCCCTCAACAGACAAATTTGGGATATAACAGTTCTGGTTGCAGTCCATTTCAAGTACAAACGATTTAGAACAAACAGTCTGCCTTGCTTTTATCAGCATAGGCCTTATTCAGGCCCAATTCCAGCTACCAAAGCACCACAGGAAAACCTGACGGCCACAAAACACCACTAAACGGAGATTCATTCTTTTCAAAGCACACAGTACAGTTGTACAGTTTTAACAGTTTTCCAGTTGTTATCAGATGTTATCGCGGGCCGCCAGAAATGTTTCCGCGGGCCGCCATTGGCCCCCGGGCCGCACTTTGAGAACCTATGATTTAGAATAAAGGATAATGTTCGTGAACCCTTCTGGTTTTGTTGCCAGCATAAAAACAAGCTTACCATCGGCCTATCCGCAAATTTTAAACACAAGGGATGAATTGAACGATGACGACGTCGAACATATAGGCATAGTTCATATTGAAAAAAAAGTTATACAATTTGGAACTCTAGCTTTTCCCCACCGCAGTCTTTTAATGCCATCTAATCATAACGTGCGCAGTCTGCACCATACATAAGCCCAAATCACACCCAAGATTCGCGACGAGATGAGCTGCAACATTCTAATTAATTTAATTAATCAACATTCTAATATTAACCAGCAACTTGATGCAACATTCTAAAACCTTCCAACTATGACCAGACATGGTAAATGCTTTGCAACGACGTGCAACATCTAATTCACACCGCTGTAACATCCTTTCTGAAACGGTTTTGTGTCATTGCGAATCTTTTGTGTGAATTGGGCTTTAAACAGACGATCTGACAGGTTTTAGAAGATTAAATACAACTCGAAACTAAAAAACAGGCCAGGCCTCTACTGGAGACCGGCCTTTAACCCAAACCTGTAGCCACGCCAGGCGTTTAAAAGAGACAGGCGTCTCTTTGGGACTCAGCTATTATTTGAAGTTTTACGGTACTGTTAAGTGGTAGGCCCAATCCCAATCTCTCCGCTTACGCACTCACACAATCTGCGCGTTCCCGCAAACTTCGTCAGGTTTAGGGCTTTTCAACTGCAAAGTTGTTAAGTGCTTGAGGGCTCGCTTGCACCCTTTCTGTACCCTTTCAATAAGTCGGGATCTATGAACATTTTTCTTAAGGGAGGCTGGAAGCTTGAAAAAACATCAGTAAACAAAAACAACTGCCATAAAAAGGAAAAGGTAACGTGTTTGCAGCACGTTTTTTGTGTTGTCAGTTTAATGATAGGTCACAGGGGCTGTCCCCTTCCTGTTAGTGTTTTGAACCCTTACACCCTCGCTAACTTGCTGTCAGTTAAGTGTGTAAGGGTTCAGAGTTTAGGGTTTAGGGGAGAGATTGGGATTCAGACATGGTCATTTGTCAAGGGTGTGTGTCAATTATGCGGCACGTCATGGAGGACATTTCAAAATGTTAGTTCCGCGTGATTATGAACCACATGAGCTACAAATACAAACTTGATGTCTTTTTCAACTTAATTGATCATGGGAAACACATAGGAATGTTTATATTTATGACCCAGTATATCTGGACCACTTAATCCTCCAATTCCAATATGGCCGCTGTCCAAAAAAAAAGCAGTTTTGACTGTAGTTACACCTCATTGTTTGCGCCAATTTATCTACAAGCACCAAATTTGGCACGGATACAGCTGACGGCATACTGAAATGATTTAGCCAGGGCTCGAAGTTGGTGATCTCTGAGACCAAGATGGCAGCCAAATCCGCCACCTGAAAAGGGATTTGGCTGCATATTTTGAACCAGATGAGATACAAATGTATAATTGATACAGTGGGAGAATAAGTATTTGAACCCATGCTAAAGTTGACTAAAAATTGATCTTAATGCCTTACTTAAAAAGTAAGTAAAAATCCAACCTTTAAGGACACCAATTTTCTTAGTGAATGAAAAATGTATCGTAAATAAATATTTTTTTTCCCTTAAATTACAGGGGCAATAAGTATTTGACCCCTATGTGAAATTCCCATAGAGGCAGTCAGATTTTTTTTTTTTAAAGGCCACTTATTTCATGGATCCAGGATACTGTGCATCTTGATAAAGTTCCCTTGGCTTTTGGAATTAAAATATCCCCACATCATCACATACCCTTCACCATACCTAGAGATTGGCATGGTGTGTTTTTCAGTTAGCCTATTAGCTGGTTTGATGCTCATTGAGTTCGATGCAAACCAGCTAATAGGCTAACAAAAAACACACACCATACCAATCTCTAAATATTTCTATTTATGATTGTGTATATGTGGATCCTCAAAGTCCCCAAATCCAATATGGCTACTTTCCAAAAAAGGGTTTTTGACTACAACCTTTGAACCAAATGCGTTAAATTTTACCGGTTATGGAAACCCTTGGAAATCCCTTCTTATCAACGAATCATGACCTCATAGCACTTGACACCCAAGATATTATGGAAAGAGAAGTGGCTGATTCGCTCACTACTGCTCACAAAGTTGGTGTAGCCCTACTGCCAATGTAGAGCAGCGACTTGACAAGGTCACCAAGCCTGTATCAGAGTTTTAGGGCAGCCGTGGGCCTACTGGTTAGCGCCGGACTTGTAACCGAGGGTTGTCGGTTCGAACCCCGACCAGTAGGCACCGCTGAAGTGCCCTTGAGCAAGGCACCTAACCCCTCACTGCTCCCCGAGCGCCGCTGTTGTTGCAGGCAGCTCACTGCGCCGGGATTAGTGTGTGCTTCACCTCACTGTGTGTTCACTGTGTGCTGAGTGTGTTTCACTAATTCACGGATTGGGATAAATGCAGAGACCAAATTTCAAAAGAGTATATACTTATACTTATACTGATATGATTCCTCGGGCAAACATACTGACATTTGCCAACTGACCTGACACAAAAGCCAAGCACAAAACAACTAATGGTATTTAGAAGCAAAACATGACACTCATCACACAACTGTTCCTTTCACTTCAGTCCAGGCCTGATGCAGACATGGCAGAATTCTTCAGGTTTAGTAGTATTGCTGGGTTTGTGCGGTCACACATGAGCTATGAATCTGTCACGCGACTGGATATTGTGTTTGATACATATCCAGAGGAGAACCTCAAAGCACAAACTCACCAACGCAGAGGAACCGGATCAAGAAATAAAGTAGATGGGAGAACTCCAAGGACATTCCTGCTCACTTAAATCAGCAAGGATCTAGGTCCCCAGAAGTCACTGGCCTTACCACTCGTCCACGCTTTAACAGGCTGTGACACAACCTCAGCCTTCCTGGGCCATGAGAAAACGAGTGCCTGGGCAGCTAGGGAGGCAACACCAGATCTCACAGAATCCCTGGTTACCCTTACCTGGGACCCTGAACAGATCAACAATAACTTCCATGTCCAAAAACTGAAGCGTATGGTCGTCATCATGTACAGCAAGAACTGTGGTTCCAGTGGCTTAGATGAAGCTAGACATCACCTTTTCTCGAATGGTACCAAATCTCTCGAGAACCTGCCTCCCACCCAAGCTGCACTGATTCAGCACATCAAAAGAGCACTGCTGCAGGCGAGCTTTTACTGGAATCAGGCAACCACTGTCCCGCAAGACTTGGGAACCTTACAGAACTAATCTCGGAGATGCCAGTAAAGCCTGCACCATTCTCCTCCACTGTGGTTGCAAGATAGCATGTAGAGAGGCCCTGTACAGCCCTGTCCTGGCCCGTACAGCCTACATGTAGCGACCCATCACCCGCCTATGACAACTCTGCCTAGATTCCTGGCCCATACTGCCGACCCACCACATGCCTTGACAACTCCTTTCCCCCTGGACCAACGCTGGACTATTTGAACTTTCTGACATTAAATTAGGATTAATGCATTATCATACCGGATATGTAATCATCCCAACTCTTGTAACTTTCACCTCAGGTGGCTTTAAACACCATGTCCTATTCTCTACACCTGCCTATCATATGCATTTGTCATGTATACAGACCTTAATGTCCTGTATTTGACCCTAGGCAGATGGGTCAGGCCTTTGAGTCATGGATCTGCTCGAGGTTTCTTCCTATATGTATCTCCAATTCTAGGGAGTTTTTCCCCCCTGTTCCCCTGTTCCCCTGTTCCCCATGGGCCTTCTTTTCTTTTCTTTCTCTTATTGTCTACACTTTGTAAAGCGCCATGATACATGTGTAATGTTTTGGCGCTCTATAAGCACAATTAAATTGAAATTGAAAATAGAGAGCACTGCAAGTGCTGTAAAGCTGGAGTTCGTTGCACTTCTATATGCATGTGAGGGTGCTTGTACAAACAATGATGGTGGAGACGATGAGTGATCTGGTGATCGTGAGTGATAATGAGAATTCACTGTTGTTTTTATGTTATTGCTTTTTTTGTTATGCAGTTGTGAAGCAGAGTTTTGGACAAATCGACTATATTGTTCTTTTAACAATTTGCCATAATATAAATATTGCCTTGCAATAATAATTGTGTCTTATTCTTTCTTATATGATTACACTTTGAAATGTATTCATCTGTGGTGCACTGAAAGCATTTCACTTTTATAAGGAAATGAATCAACATTGAGAAAACCCTTTAAAGTTGTGGTAAAAAAATATTTTCAACCACAGTCTTAAAAAGAATACGGATTCCAGACCTAAGCATAAATATAAATATGACAAGCATAAATATAAATATGCCATGGACTTCTTGTGGTCAATAAACATAAAATAGACACCACATCCTCATTTGTAGCGCATTTGGTTCAAAATTTGTAGCCAAAACACTTTTTTGGACAGGGGCCGAATTGAATTTAAGGAATTTGGGGGGTCCTGATATACTCAATCATAAATGTAAGTATTCCTATGGGTTTTCCATGGTCAAAAAATTAAAATAGACATCAAGTTTGTATTTGTATCTCATCTGGCTCAAAAGCTATGTATAGCTAAATCCCTTTCAGGCAGCGGCCACATTAGATTTGGCCGCCATCTTGGTCGCTTGGATGCCCTGGATAAATAATTTCATTATGCCCTCAGCTACATCTGTGTCAATGTCGTGTTTGTAGATGAATTTGCACGAACAATGGGGTGTAAGGCCCCCAACTACTGCTTTTTTGGACAGTGGCCATATTGGAATTAAAGGAATAAGGGGTCCAGATGTACTGGGTCATAAATATTAACATTGCTATGTGTTTCCCATGATCAATTAAGCTGAAAAAGATATCAAGTTTACATTTGTAACTCATGTGGTTCAAAAGTTATAGCCTTTTCGGGCAGCAGCCATATTGGATTTGGCCGCCATCTTGGCCCCAAGGGTCATTGACTCCGGCGCCCTAGTTAAATCATTTCAGTATGACCTAAGCTACATTTGTGCCAAATTAGGCGCTTTTAGAAGAATTTGCGCGAAAATGTGCTTAAGGCCCCCCACTAGTAAACAAAATGCTATCTGTGATAACCAGCTTCCGCTACGGAGAGTGAAGTTCGTCCCAAAGCTGAGTGTGGTCAGAGAATGTCTAATAAGGGGAGAACTTTCACTCTCGGGAAATTTCCTGTTTCTGAACTGGTTGCTGGTTCCCATGTGGGGGTGCTGTAATTGGCCTGACCGAAATTTGTTTTTTTCAGCTTCCAAGCCAACGGAGAGTTGCTAGACTACCCTGGCTGCAAATTACATTTGCTGCCGCTAGGGCGCATCTATGAATGCATTCGAATCCGACCAGTAGGCACGCCTGAAGTGCCCTTGAGCAAGGCACCTAACCCCTCCCTGCTCCCAGAGCGCCGTTGTTGTTGCAGGCAGCTCACTGCGCCGGGATTAGTGTGTGCTTCACTGTGTGCCAGACTAAATTTCCCTCACGGGATCAAAATAGTATATACTTACTTATATACTCTAGGGTCGTTTCTCAAAGTCAAGGATGGGTCCTTCAAAGCCGCTCTTTCACGTTACGTCATTGAATCTCGCCAAGCACTGTACCAATGTCAAGGGTGCTTTAAAATTCTACAGGGCTCTCAAGTTTTGAGGACAGGCAAGAGTGACATTCCCCGTCGACAATCTCCCCCCCCCCCACACAACCCCGTCAACACACACTGGCATGGGAGTCGAGCGCTCTAACCACTGAGCTAAAAGCCCAGGCTTCCAACTCAGCGGTTAGAATTGTTCTTAAGGTTAGGGGTGTGAGGATTTACACGCGCAACTAGCATCACCAGCTAGCATACACCAGCCCCAGGTCAGTTACCAGTTGATCCAATATTAGTTGTGCAGAAATATAGCCCGTCTTATACACACCAATTGAATTGAAATAGAAATTGTAAAGATTTTTATTTTTTGTAATTATTCCATATTTAGTGTAGTCATATCAGAACCTGAAGTAGCCTACAATCCAAATGCAAGCATGAAACTTCAGAGTATTACCTTTCATTTGAGGCCAATATTATGCTTATGTGGGGTTCATATGCAGTAAGCATTTGATTGCCAGTATGCATTTTGGATAACCCAAAGTCCTATGGGGAGTTTTCATAGGGCATTTTACCAAATGCATGAGCATACCTTGGCAAATAATGGTCTAAAGTACTCATGTTGTCATTCTATATTGATCTACTTTTGCACACAGCATGACAAGACCTAATGCTAGGACTCAAGTCATATCAAGTCAAGACCTAGAGGGCTGAAATGTGGTCAGTTCAAAGATGCTTGTTATCTGGTAGAAAAATAAAAGAATAATCTAGCCTTTGTAACTTTGTGACAGTACATCACACAGTTATTCTAATTGTTTTCCAACAGTGTCTCAGCTTTCCAAAAGAGAGCAGATGTTTGGCTAAAGACGATTATTGGCTAAAGTATGTAGGAGCAATGCCCTCCTAAGTCAAAATGGGGCAAAAGTATAATTTATAATTGCTCAGATTTGCAAAAGAAATGATTTGACACATGGCACTGAAAATTCAATAATGGGCCTTTTCACCCCCTCTGAGCATCCACTAACCTGGACCTTTTAGGGGGCTTTCCTCTCAGGGTGAATGAGAGGATGCTTAATTGCTTTTTACCCAACATTTTTGAATACAGGTGCAATGATTAATGCATCCATGGCCAGGATATAATTATATAATATGACGTGATTTTAAAAGTGACCTATAACAATAGGCTATGCAATACACTTTAATTTGTTTAGTGCTAATAAAATGATTAAGCCTATTTGGAGAGAGAGATGTTTAGAATGTGACAATATGTCAGTCATCGTGTGAACGAAAGTATGACTAGGCATAGGCTACTGTTTCTGAGCAAGTGTTGTCAATGAACAGGCTGTGAAACTGTTGGCTAAGTTACAGACAGTCATGAACAACTGATGCTAATTATCTGGGAAACATTCTCTATAGCAGCAGTCACGTTGTCATTGTTTGTGTCAAACAAGTTGTGGATTTGTTGTAACATTAAAAGATGACTTACTCTGTGCTGAAACCATGAACTGATGCTCAAAGCTCCAAGGTGAACGAAACTTGGAAGAAGTAGGTAACAGGTTCATGTTCAATAATTCACGTTCAACAATTCCAGGATACGCGTTTTTCATTGTTGTTGCGTTAAATCTTACCCAGATACAATATAGTTATTTTCTGATTGGCTATTGTGTAGCCCCTCTCGTTATTTTTGATTGGCTGATAAGTGGCAGGCTCAACTCCAGGGGAGACGCGCTTGATTCCTGCCGGTTCCATAGTGAGAGCGGGCGCTGCCAGATACATTTTGAAGCTGCCGCGAGCATATTAAATATATAAATAGTTTTTCTGCGTGAGAAATACAATGTGTGGCGGGAGAGCGTGACAAAAGACTGAAATGAGTGACTGTCACGCTCAATGCGTGACACTTGAGAGCCCTGATTCTATCTAACTACTGAGTTCGTTCTGAGATTTTCGAGGATGCATGCCTGTATCCTCTGCGTGCTTGGAACACCCACAATCCTGTGCGCACACATGATTTTTATTAATGCATCTGCAGCTTCCTGCACACTCGCTAGTCTGTTCCATTGTGTGTTTTCCGTATGCTAGGAAGAAGCCTTGCCTCGTCTGTGAAGGATTGCCTGCGATCACGCCCAGTGGAATTCTGGTGGAACTGCAACCAAATTCGGTACAATGAGCCGTAGGCCTGTCAAACTCGATTCCTTTTAAGGATCCGGGTTATTCTGAGTCACTCACTAAACTGATCCGGGTTGAACGAGTCACTTGAGTCATTTGAGTCAGTATTGCTAAATCGCAAAGAAATTCAGTCCTACGTTCAAGCAGTGCCGTGGGGTGCTTCATTTCGTTAAGTGCCTTCTCATGTTGGATGTGGATCCTCCATGATTTGAAACCAGGTTTTTGCAGCACTTGCATTTAGCCTTTAGAGTTTTGCTATCCTGGTCAAAAAGTGCATCCACACATTGTTCATCTTTTTGGTGCTCATGTTCAGAAACTTTGATCTTATTGACAGAGAGGGTAGCCTATATTATAATAATTAATTATTTGTTGTTGTCAATAGAAGTTTGCCTAGGTCTAATGCTACTCTGCTACAATGTTTATTACCACTACTACTAATAGTAGGCTACTAGGAATCTATTCTAATAAGTATTATAGGCTGCTAATACTAGGCAACTAATATTACTATTAATCATAGCTATACTGTTAGGTACCCTAATATAATATCATATAATATAATATAATATAAAATAGCCTAATATAATAGCATCAAAACCTCCACCCACTCACGGGAAAGAAAGCAGTTTGAGCCAGACTGTTTATTTATTGTCTTAACCTAGCCTAAGCAATTGACTTTCAATGTAGACATAGAAACAGGGCATTAGAAATGCCCTGCAGTGAATAAATTATTATTATTGTTATTATTATTATTATTACTACTACTACTACTATTCTCATTAGGCCTATTATTATTATCACCTTGACACGAGTAGAAACTAGGCTACTCGCTCGTCTACAGATCCACTCATTCGACTGGCCGGCTGATTCGACTGGCACAACATAACGTAACCGGTCCGCCCGGCTGATCCAAATGACCCAGGTAGGCTAGCCTACTCAAGCAACTCCATACAGAGCTTGCAATGTTTCGGACTGTCTTCGCGACCTAATTGCATTTTAAAGTAGGCTATGCGTGCAGAACATATGTTATTTCAGAAGTGAAAGTATGGCTTTTGTTGTGGATTTGCTTTTCACCTTGACGAGGAGTTACTCGCTCCTCTAAAGAGCCACTCATGACAACGTAGCCGGCTGATTCGGCTGACTTGCACTCATAACAACGTAACCGGTCCGCCCGGCTGATTCGACTGACCCAGGTAGATACTCAAGCAGCTCAAGCATGAGCGTGCAGTTCGGACTGTCTGCACGACCTAATTGCATTTTAATATGCTACATCCATACACCAAATCTAACTAGATGTACCGCATAGCGGTACAAAATATGACCACCGCTCAGTCCTGTACATCCGTTCCGCGAAAATAAATCACACTTCAATTTGTCTCCATATTTTACTCCATCCCCCACTCTGGAAACTTTTGTGTATGCTTGTTTGGCATGCCTGAGTGTGTGTGTGCGGCTGCACAGAAAGTAGCCTACTGGTGCTGAAAAGGTGAATAGATTGTAGAATAGCCAAAGAAGATGTAGCATTGTTATAAAGCCTTTAAAATCTCTAAACAATCACAAGTAGGGCAGTTCATCACAGTTCATCCATTGCAACTGGATTGATGAAAGGTCACTTACACCTGTAGGCTACATTGTATTTGGGAAAAGCAAAAGGTATCAGCATAATTTTATTTATTTATTTATTTATTTATTTATTTATTTATTTTTATGTATTTATAAACAAAAACATTTCTGTCAGTTCCATGCCGTTTTCAACAGCTATCAAAAACAAAGGTCATTTTTGGATGGATGGATTTTTTGTGAATGTTTCTTCTTCTACATAAGATTTTAGTCATCTTTAGTTCATGTAATACTTTATTGTCAATGCACAAATTAAGTAATAGTAGTCTGAAACGAAATGCTGTTTTACATCTAACCAGTGGTGCAAATAACTGACATGTCCAAATGGGCCTTGATGAAATGCGTCGCTAGACTGTTCATAGGCTACACATTTTAACGGGCCAAAGTTGAAGAGCTTTTGTCCGTTATTGTTCGTGCAAATATAGGCTGATTCATGTTCCCTTGCATTGTGTAACTGAGGTCCATGGCTAGTCTGGCTTTCATCAGACCAAGCTCAATCTTTTAAGAAATCAAAAAATAAATAGCGGGCAGATCAGGCTGGGTTCACCCAGCCTAGTCCATAGGCACCCGATATTGTTTAATTTTCAGATTGAGATATACACGCTCTGGCTATTCTAAATGCAAAAATGCATCAGGGAGTTATGACAAAACGGTAACTAACAAACTAGATCCTAATAGAAAGCTGTTAGCTTCCCTAAGCTACAGGTAGGATTATAAGGTAGGCCTATTTACAACATAAATTGTCAATAGGCTATGCTGGCGACACAAATAAAATCTCCTTTGAAACCAATGGCTTCGCCTTACAGTATCAAGCGGACTTAAACTGCCATATCATTGGTTTAAAAGTTGTAATAACATCCACGCAGCTCCATGAGTCAAGGAAAGCGCGAATGAAGTAGCCACTTCTAAATGGAACCCACTACACAGTAGCTTAAGGTGTGTTGCTAAAGCAGCCATAATGAAATGAAGGTGTCATTGTTTGGATACTTCACACACACGTGCTTTTTAATTTCACAGACTACAACTACCAAGCTGGAATCAAAGCACATCGATTCTCCTCTCACACCCTGCACGTACTTAAAACAAAATAAACAGGCGTCTCAGTCTCACGCATGAATAGGCAAAACTGTATCAGACCGGTGTAACGTTGGTAAATCTTCCATTGCACAGAATGATTTTGTAGCACGTGCAATAAATGACAGTCGAAAGATACAAACAGTGCTGCTATCAATTTGCTTGGTATAACCGCATTTATAGTTTGCTACAAATGCAATCTATTAAATGGGCCTCCATCACTCAACCAACGCTAACGGTAACATTACCTAGGTCCTTATTGATATTACAAGATTAACGTACCTGCAGTAAAAACCAAGCATGTCCGATAAACATCCTCAGATTTATTTCGGCTTCAAGAAGAAATGGGAATTACACTTCATGTGAACACATGAACGGAATTCCACAAAACACTTCCAATTTCGTACAGTTTTGACTATGTTAGGTCACAGATACCTTCAATTACAACACCTCATTTTTACTTTTTTGTGTTTAACTAGGTGGCGCTATACATGAAATGAGTGGTTATGGAATGGGTTGACATGGCCCCTTGAGATCAAGTATGTCTAGGCTACATGCAGAACATTGAATGCTATTTCAGAAGTGGAAAAATGGCTTTTGTTGTGGAATTGCTTTTCACCTCGAGGAGGAGCTACTCGCTCTCGCAGATCCACTCATGACAACGTAGCCGGCTGATTCGACTGACTCGTACTCAACGTAGCCTAACCGGCCGGCTGATCCGACTAACCCGGATTGCTACTCAGCCACTCCAATCTGAGTCCCATGGTCTGTGAGTCTGCAATGTTTCCGGCTCTGCGGGAAGTTAACCAGTTATCTCGGACTGCCTGCTCACTCAGTCGCTTGAGTTGATTTGTGGAGTTGTGGTTGCCTACGAAATTGTTACATTTTTGGCAGCTACGATGGCTAGGGCTAGGAGGCTAGCTAATGTTGCAAGAGGTTTGTGTGTGGCGCTGTTTATCGTTTTAGATTGAATTGTAGTAGGACTCAACTGATCCGAGTTAATGATACTAGAGACTCGCGACTCATGGGTTAATTTAAAGACACGGGTGAAAGATCCGAGTGAATCATGACTTAAACACCTTTACAATGAGGAAGTGAACTCTCCGTAGGGCAAACATGATAGAACTTGTCGAACGGTACAGCAAGGTGTAGAAAGTCACTGCATTGAAGATACCAACCTTGTACCAACTGATTTTGCGATATTGCACTCCTTGTACCGAATGTGCCTTGCATGGTATTGAGAGACTCTCTGCTGTCAACACGGCAAGTGCGAAGTCTGCACTCAGTAAACACACTGCAGAAAAAACGCAAAAACGTGTCATTTCGACATGCAGTCTATGACACCTAATTTCTGGAGTGTTATTAGTTAATGCAATTATTTGCACTCAACAATGCAAAGCCTGGCTATAGCCTACTGCTTGTTAGGCTAATGATTAAACAAGACTTACCCAAAATGCACAACATGCCTGATGCCTGTTTTTTGGGTATTATACAGTTGACTAACAAACTGTGCAAATTGTGCAAACAATGCTGCTGCAAAAACGAAAATAAACAAGCTGTCGTGTGCAAATGGCATAACACCATGTTATGCAACGCCGTGTGCAAAACCGAACTTCATTGGCTGTTACAGTTTCGGTTTCGAGAAAAAGGCGGTCAAGTCTTAAACGTTTTGAATTAAACTCTGGGCTTAAAGTGTTCAAGCACCGTGCCTGAATTGACTTGCCTGAATTCAGGCGTGAGCTGGTATGCTTAATATTTGCAAGTAGGCAATGAGACTAGTATGACGTCCTCATAAATGTCTAATAATTTCAGACACAGACATTTCTATTGTTTTAAGCCTTGTAAACTGGTTGAGGGAATTTATAAGTATGCTACTCCATCACCTATTTTGAACAGCTAATTTAGGCCTAGCCATGGGTACTTACAGCTTGTTCCTCCTTAATCTAGTATGTTTTCTTTACCAACTCCACTTTCACTCGTGCCATATCCGTTCATTAATTCAGTGTGAATTTTAAATTAAATTATGAGGGTGAATATCGCTTAGCTGTGCCTTTCTGCATTGGATATGCATGTCCTACCTTATTTGCCATATCTTGTTATCACATCACATGTAAATGACTATGAAAGAGTTTGTTTCATTCGTCTATATGTAGCCTATGTTATATTCAGGAAAAGCATTAGGCCTACTTGGCCATTTTACATGCATTTTCTAGATCATGTTCAGCTTTGTATGAGAGAGGATGCACATGCTATTTTGCCATGCCCTATGCACCATGCATTAAAGCAGGGGTTCTCAAAGTTTTGATTGGTGAGGGCCAATTCAGGAACCCAACATTGACTGAGGGCCGCCAAAGGGGCGGTGGGAGAAAAAGAAAGAAAAAAACTGGAAAAAAATCCCATTTGTAATCATTTTAATGAGCAGGTTGCATCTCTACAGTTTATATGTATTGCATTAAACACATTTTAATTCATAACTGAGGCTAAACCTGGCAAAACTTTAGAAAATCTTAAGAAAAATTGCAATGCACATACCCTGGAAATCCAGAGTTCTCGCGAGAGCACAATTTGAATTGTGCCCGCAAGATACTCTGGCCACGAGCAATGATCCAAATTTCTTCTATCTCTCGAGCGAGAGGGAGCAATCAAATCGTGTAGGCAGGACAAAGGCGAGCTACACTGATGACTGACACTGGTGAATTGTTGTGATTGGTCGTAGCGTTATCCAACTGCGTGCAGTGAGAGTTTCAAATGCATGCTTGGTGCCGCCCCTCGAATTGAGCCATTTTCATTACTCGTGGCCAGACCCTTAATCTGAAAGGTTCCAGGGTCTGGTTTACCAGGCTACAATGCACACACAATCCCTGGGGTTCTCTACCCTCAACAGACAAATTTGGGATATAACAGTTCTGGTTGCAGTCCATTTCAAGTACAAACTTATTTAGGACAAACAGTCTCAGTGTGCCTTGCTTCTTTTCAGCTACCAAAGCACCACAGGAAAACCTGACGGCCACTACACCACTAAATGGAGATTCATTCTTTTCAAAGCACACAGTACAGTTGTACAGCTTTAACAGTTTTACAGATGTTATCAGATGTTATTTGGGCAGCCATGGCCTACTGGTTAGCACTGTAACCAGAGGGTTGCCGGTTCGAACCCCGGCACGGCTGAAGTGCCCTTGAGCAAGGCACCTAACCCCTTACTGCTTCCCGAGCGCCTGCTGTTGATGCAGGCAGCTCACTGCGCCGGGATTAGTGTGTGCTTTACCTCACTGTGTGTACACTGTGTGCTGTGTGTGTTTCACTAATTCACGGATTGGGATAAATGCAGGGATCAAAAGAGTATATATACATATAAATACTTGTACTTATCGCGGGCCGCCAGAAATGTTTCCGCAGGTCGCCATTGGCCCCCGGGCCACACTTTGAGAACCTATGCATTAAAGGAACCGTATGTAAGATTGTGGCCAAAACTGGTACTGCAATCACTTTCAAATTACTGTAGAGCGGTGAATCCCCTCCCCCTCCACCCTGACTGGCAGAGCTGGCAACCCGGATGCCGAAACACTACTGACTTTGTGATTAGTAGATAGGTGGAGGCGCATCAGGCCAAAACATGACATGACAAAACACAACATCAACATCAGTTGAGGGCTGCAACTTCACTTTTTAAATTACAATATCCTGGCCGGACTACTGTTGTCAGTGATATAAGCATTTGAAATGAACATGATTTCTTAATGTCCAGTGACATATCAGGGCCATTTTATGATTAATTGAAATAGCCTACATTTCTTACAAACTTTTCCTTTAAAGTTAAGTGAGTAAAATATAGTAAAACCCTAAAAATATATAGATTTTTGCTTTCGAATTATTTGTTTTGTGTGTCCCTGTCCACCCTATTGTATTTTGTTGTATTGATTTATGGAGTTGGCTATATTGGCCTGCATCTGCTCCATTGCCAGCATAAACCTGTTTTCTGACTGCAGGAGGAGTTGGTGAATGGCCACCATTTTCCTGACCTATTTTTATCTGATGGTGTAATTCCATAAACATGGCAGAGGTTTTCCTGAGACATGGCTTTGCATCTGATGTCTGAGAAATGACTGTGCAATTCTGTAAATTTGACAGAGGTTTTCCTGAGACCTGATGCCTTTTCATATGATGTCTGACACCTGACTCTTAAATCAAAAATGCGCCAAAAACACCTCCTGAGACCTGGTCCTGGAGACGTTTTCCACGTCCACGTCCATATAAGGACAATGCTTCCTGATCTTATCATTTTCTATAGCTGCAGGAGTCAGCTCTCAAATTGAAATGCACTGCATTGGTCTAACGAGCCATAAGTGGTGGCGTCGGCGGTGCAGGTGAAGCAGCGAGGAGTGCATATTGTATTCCTGGGCCCAGTTTCCCGATAACGACGGAGAAAGAAGTCGAGTAAGAAAGTGAGGAAATGTGTAGGCTTAGATTTTGATGCAGTAGGCCTACAGACTAAACCACATGTTCCTTTCTCTGCTTTTACCTCATAGCCCTAATAAAATATAGCCTTCACTTAGCAAAGATAATGGCAAACTATTCTGGCAACGTCTCGTTTCATAACTTGATTGCATTTTTGTCCGCTTTTCATCACATTATTATGACCATTAAATGTAGGCTATGCTATTTTGCACGTTAAAATCTGATTCATCACAGATAAACACAATAAAGAATGGGAACGTAAGTTGGATTATGTATTCTAAGTTGTAATTACTCTGTATGTCCTGTTGGTGACCTCAGTGAGAAGTACTGTTAAGACGCTCTTAGTCGGTAACGAGAACTCTGGAGCACTCGTAGATCTACTGGATTATTGAGGCCAAAAAGATTAACAATGAAGACGAAGGAGTGAAGGCAGCCAAGAGGAGGGCAGGAAGGTAATTGCAAAGCAAAAGTTTCACTGAAAGAAAATGCCATGTGGTACACCAAAATGTATCTAAAATGTGGAGAATACAATGCAATCAAGCATTTTGGGCGATGTGGAGTCATAAACTGTCAGCAGATTAAATGCTCACGAGAGAGACAAAGATGCAGTTTTAGACGTCACTGAAGTAAGACAGGCGATAGGCCTAGGCCCGACGGTAATTGTAAAGCAATTTACAAAAGATTCACTGAACAAAAATGCTGATATGATACATGAAAATTTAGCTAAAAATGTGGATAATGCAATGCATTCAAGCATTTTGGGCGATATGGAGTCACAAACTGGCTGCAGATTAAATACTCATGATAGAGAAAAAGACGGTTTTTAAAGGACGTGACCGAAGCTGAGGCAAGCCAGGCAATAGGCCTATAGGCCCGACGGTAATTGTAAAGCAATTTACAAAAGATTGACTGAATAAAATGCTGATGTGGTACATGAAAATGTAGCTAAAAATGTGGAGAATGCAATGCAATCAAGCATTTTGGACAGTGTGGAGAGACAAGCCGCAGCAGCTTGAGAGAGAAAAAGATGCGGTTTTAAAAGGACATGCAGACCGAAGTTGCAGCAAGCAGGTGATATTTAGAAATTTATTTCCCAAAATCCAAGACTAAGAACAGACAGACTATGTAACTGGACACATTGAGGCCAAAAATATTGAGAATTCTACAGGGAATGTTGAAGACGTAGGAGTGAATAGGAAGGAGTGAATGGCAAGAGGCAAGCCGAAAGCTGCTGACAAGTGCCCGACGCTATTGTAAAGCAATTTACAAAAGATTCACTTAACAAAAATGCTGATGTGGTACATGAAAATGTAGTTAAAAATGTGGAGAATGCAATGCAATCAAGCATTTTGGACGATATACTGGCACAGACAACAGAACAAATGATCGCTGGCCACCTCCGAGACAGCGAGAGAAAAAAAATGCGCATAAAACCAGGGCCTAAATGTCAGCTCGGGATTGCGGGTATTGCGCATAAATTATTACTAAGTTTTGAGCATAGGCCTAGTAATAAAAATCCCGCAACTCTAGCCATCATAATGCGAGAAATTCCCACACATTTTAAAGCGCTGTCTGACATTAATCTAATAATGGAGCGGCCTGAATGTGGGACTATTGACTGGACGGACCAACTCTGACTTCAATTGAACCCTATGCAGAGATACACATACACGCGCGCGCGCAGGACCACTTTGGGGGTGCCTCTCTCTCTCAGCAGGATTTGTCACCGCTAAATTATAGCCTATAGATGCTTCTACATCAACCGCTATCGACAGGAAAGGAAAACAAACGTTTAGCGATCAGGAACCTTCAGGAATTTTGCAAACACAGAAGCATGACAGCCTATAATATAACGCGAGAGAACATGGATGTGTTCTCCATTTGAGGAACGTTATAATCGATTGCGGACGTGAACAGACTTTCACTTTCTGTGCATATTCACGTGAAAGATCATTAGTAGCAAAACAGCGATCAAATATTACATGGCAGTGAGTTTTGTTTTCAAATGTTTTCATGCATGTCTAGATAACGGGTGAGGAATGTTTAGGGGACAGACTATCGTACATCCTCAAATTATGACTGGGCAAAGCAGAGCATATTTGGACCATGGCTTGTAGGCTATTCGAGTCAGCTAGGCCATTATTTCTTGCGTTTTACTGTGAGACATAGGCCTATACTTTTCGTTATAGGAGCGCATACCAATGGCAATGGTTCACTATCAAGTTTCATGTATGAAAGAGTGTCGGGATTTCCATCCATATATTGCGAGATAAGAGCCAAAGAGGTCTAAGATAGCCTAAATTTAGTTATTTTTTAAATTATGCATGATTTACTTTTTTTATAAAATTCGTAGGCTGATGCCTGGCAGCAACAATTGTGTTTAAATGTAGGTTATTGCTTCAGCCTCTAGCTCAGAAAGGGGCTGCGTGTGACTGGTAGCTTGAGAGCAACGTGTTGGAGATTCATGGTGTAGAATGATGACTTTTCATTGGCAACAATATTAAACCAACCAACATAAATGATTAAGAAGAGCTCTTTTATGAGTTAAATTGAAGCAAACTTATACTGGCTTTTATTTGTCCGAATCTGAGGCCCGCTATAAATAGAATCCTGGCCATAACTTGAGCATTTATGTATGCACGTGTGTTTCAGGCATAGCGCAAGCACTAATCTCTGACTGAAAGTGCACAGGACTTGTGCATTTGAGAGCGCTCTCTCTCGCTGTAGACGGTAATGTTTCATGTAGGGTTCATGTCAGTTAATATAAATTAACATTTAAAAACATGTTCAGTTATATAATTTGTTTCATATATAAGTTGCACCTGACTATAAGTCGCAGGACCAGCCAAACTATGAAAAAAAGTGTGACTTATAGTCCGGAAAATACGGTAATACTTAGAGATCCAAACAGATTCCTCATTGCTGATGATTGCTGGTGTTCCTTTATTTTATTTTATGTTATTTATAGGGCTGTCAAAATAACTGATTAATTTCGATTAATTAATTTGAGAAAAAATAACTGATTAAAAAAATTAGTGCAGATTAATCGATTCCGTACGACCTTTGACCCCGAGCCGTTCTAATCAGTAAAAATTAGACTGTAAAATGAAGGAGAGTGAAGAAAACGGGCTGCCTGGATCATTGATTGGAACAATTACTTTTAAAAAACGGCCTGATGGTGTTGATAAAAATAAAGTGTTGAAAATAAAGTCCTTTGCAATGTCTGCAAGTGTTGACATTGAGGGGAGTGTTAATTTATTTTCATTGTGTCCCCTAGGTTATATCTGTGGCCTGAAATGCCTTATGTGGAAAAAAAAACTTCTTCCCGAAGCACTTTTGAATTTATTTCCTCAACATATTAGGTCATATTATAGATTATTATGGCCATTATTTGAACAGTGAAAATAATAATAAAAGAGTTTTTGAACTGAAAATACTATTTTGTAATTGAAACACTTGAAGCGAAAACTATCATTAACTTGTTCAGAAAATTGAAATAGTCTGGCGAGGTGGGGTCACAGGTTGGCACATTCCCAGGATGGACCTGCTGCATTTTCATCCATTGTTTCGTCCATGGTTTCGTCTCTTATCTAAATCTGACCATGGAGTTGACTTTGGCGGAAAGCTGAAGGTGATTGCTGATAGGCTGTCCCAATCAGTGGTGTCTGCCCAATCCAATCACGTTTGAGAGGGAAACAACAAATTGAGGGTTTCCAAAATCTTTCTTTTTTCCTTTTTTTTTGTAATGGGTACTCACGGTTATGGATAGAAATGTAGTGGAGTAAAGAGTACAATATTTGCCTCTCAAATGTACTTGAGTAAAGTCATGAGTACTCCCCAAAAATGATACTCGAGTAAAGTACAGATCCCTCAAAATTGTACTCAAGTACTGTACTCAAGTAAATCTACTCCGTTACTGTCCGGCTCTGTGTAGCTGTGATTGTGGGTGATCATATATAAAAGCCAACAGCAGTGTACTAAGACAAAACTCAATGGCTGTCACTTGGGCTTCTCTCTACTCATCATTGCCCTTGTGCTGTTATTACCAGGTCAGGTGTGTGCTGCAGGTCACTGCACGTCTATCTTAATGTGGGTCTTCTGCTACTGATTTCTTCACCATAGTTAATCTAAAGGAGTAAACTAAAATTTGAGTACAGAATTGTAGTAGAGAAACAAAGATGAAAAGTGCTTCAAGTACTGTCATACTGCCTCTCAGAGTCCAGACTTCAATCTGTCAAAAAAAGTGAGCACAAGGCCAGAGTGATGGCAATTGGCAAATAATCATTCCTGCCTCAAAACTCAGATTGCTGCTAAAAAGGTGCAGTCTAGAATCGTTGTAGAGACATGGAGAGGCTTGATAGGCATTATAAGAGCTATCAATGCTATAAAGATGTTTCCACTGATTATTTAAAAGGGGTATGAATAATTTTGGATATGCTATTTTTCATTAAAAATGTTAAAAAAGATGAAAACGCCTCTTTTTTTGATTTCATGTTTCTACTATCACATTGGCTTACAACCTTTAGCCATGTGGCAGTGTCATTTTCAGTCAGAACAAACATATTGGTCAACATTAAATCAATATTTGCCAGGGGTGTGTGCCAGTTCTTAACTGTATAAGAGGGAGAGCGCTATACCGGGTCAGCGAGAGCCACAGGTAAGTGACCTCTCGCTGGAGCGCTGCCAAAGCTGACGCACACACATTTGCTCTCACACACGGTAGGTTCTATTTCCGCATCTTTGCATCACGTAGGGCCAGTGTGCAGGATAGTTGAATCATTGCTTTCAGGTTACGTTACGGACCAAGGTCAGCTAAACATTATACCCTAGACAACGTAGCTTTAGTTTAGATGCTGTGCCTCGGCCTCCTCGTAACATCACACACACACACACACAGTATCATGCTGACTTTACTCAAACTCCTACCCACTCAATGAGGATTGAGTCAGTTGCAGTTAGTTGAACACATATCTCCAAATGAGAATTGAGTCAGTTGCAGTTAGTTGAACACATATCTCCAAATGAGGATTGAGTCAGTTGCAGTTAGTTGAACACAAATCTCCAAATGAGGATTGAGTCAGTTGCAGTTAGTTGAACACATATCTCCAAACGTGGTACGTTGCATAGTGTTGCTTTAATAATGAGAGTGCCCTAGCTGGTACACCCTCAGTCTGAAGCTGTTAGGGGCTCACTGAGAGCGCTGGAATCGTAATCTGAATGTAGCACTGTTTGTGTGTGTTGTCAGGTAATTGACGGCTACTATGATAGAGTGAACGAGCCAAATGGGTGGGTAGGAAGCTTTTTTGCTGTGTGCCGAGGAAAGTTAGGCACGCACCACATACACACACACACATACAAGTTCAAGTTTATTGTCATTAACTAATAAAATGATTTTGATGATCAGTTATGAACTGTCTTGTGTTCAAGAGCCAGCTCAACTGTAAATACTAAATAGTAGAAATTAAAAAGGTATATTAATTGTGTGGGGTGGGGAGGTTATAGTGTATGTGTGTGTGTGTGTGGTGGGGGGTGACGTGATTGGTGCAGCTTGGTTTCATGGGCATAGGTAATGAGCATCATTACTCGTCGCCAGTCACTTGCTGAGCAAATTCAAATGAGCTCTCGCGAGAACTCTGGATTTCCAGGGTAAGTTAAGCCTGCTCCTACCACACAATTCTCATGTGAATATCCAAAAATATCAAAAGGAAATATATTAATGCAGTAACAAAACTATTTTGAGAGGACATCTTTATTTGTGTCTATTTGTCTTACTCTTGAGTGAATCATTTTGAATTAAATATATATCATCAGACTATGGAATGCTTTGGAAGCTTACAATTCTTTATGCATCCTTCACAACCGTTGACCCTGCACATTGTTTACCTAAAGACACAGCACATTTCTTTAACTAAAGCGGTGTCAAATATGACATTTTGCATTCCTATGTTTGACACATTTGGTTTGGGTCCTTGGTCAATTTGTGGGGGCGAGAGTCAAGCCTGTGACGTCGGAGATCCATTGGAAGTACTTGGAGATGCGTGTGTAGATGCCGTACTTGCCCTCCTTGGCGCACTCCTCTCCCCAGCTGACGATGCCTGTGAGGAACCAGGTGTCCTTGTACATGGAGGCGTGTGGGCCGCCGCTGTCCCCCAGGCACGCGTCCTTCTCCAGGGTGTCGTAGCCGGCGCAGAACATGAAGTTGGACACGTGGTCACTGCTGCTGCGCTTACACTCGGTCCGGTCCACGTAAGGTACCTGGACCTTCTGCAGCGTGGGCGAGTCACGGCCGCCAAAGCGCACCTGGCCCCAACCGCTGACCAGGGACGTGGCGGCGTTCCTCAGGAGGAACTCGGTGAAGCCATTGGTGCCCAGGCAGATGGGGATGATGTAGTCGGAGAAGATGACGGGGGTCTGGAGGTGGAGCAGGGCGATGTCGTGGTTGTAGAGGCTCTTCTTGGCGTCGTAATGAGGGTTGAGGATGACATCATCCACCTCGTGGTCACGCTCACTTTTTTCATTCTTGCGCTTGTCATGTTCCCCTGGTAGAGTTAAGATTTTTGTTAAGAGGTATCACCTGCAAACACCCAGGAATCATGAACAACAGGTGGTGTCTCAATAGTCTGCTTCAGTGTTTGGGTCAATAATACACCTATTTATATTTGTATGTTGTCATTTATATGTGTATGTTATAAACAGAAATTGCTGCATATCAGTAGACAAAGGAGGGTTCTCCGCGCTTCTGTCTGGTGCAACCAGGCCAGGACAGATATTTCAGAGAGAAGGAGGGACGCCGGTGCAGCTCAGATGTCTTCTTAATTTTCAATTTATTTAGTACAAGGTGCAAGGTTAGTCGTATGTTTTGCACCTTGTACTAAATAAATTGAAAATTAAGAAGACATCTGAGCTGCACCGGCGTCCCTCCTTCTCTCAGAAATTGCTGCATATTTGTCCACTCACCAAGTCGGCTGAAGAAAGGTCCCTTGCTCTTAGTTATGCAGTGGGCTGCGGTGACAACCCAGACATCACTCAGTAGCGATCCTCCGCAGAACACGGTGCTGGTGGCTTTGTTGATTATAGCCACCTAGTTGAGTTAAGGACAAATTACAAGATTGGTATTTGAAGTATTGATCGGTATAGGGCATAGGTTCTCAAAGTGCGGCCCGGGGGCCAATGGCGGCCCGCGGAAACATTTCTGGCGGCCCGCGATAACATCTGATAACAACTGGAAAACTGTTAAAACTGTACAACTGTACTGTGTGCTTTGAAAAGAATGAATCTCCGTTTAGTGGTGTTTTGTGGCCGTCAGGTTTTCCTGTGGTGCTTTGGTAGCTGGAATTGGGCCTGAATAAGGCCTATGCTGATAAGAAGCAAGGCAGACTGTTTGTTCTAAATACGTTTGTACTTGAAATGGACTGCAACCAGAACTGTTATATCCCAAATTTGTCTGTTGAGGGTAGGGAACCCCAGGGATTGTGTGTGCATTCTTAAGATTTTCTAAAGTTTTGGCAGGTTTAGCCTCAGTTATGAATTAAAATGTGTTTAATGCAATACATATAAACTGTAGAGATGCAACCTGCTCTTTAAAATGATTACAAATGGGATTTTTTCCCCAGTTTTTTTTCTTTCTTTTTCTCCCACCGCCCCTTTGGCGGCCCTCAGTTCAATGTTGGGTTCCTGGATTGGCCCTCACCAATCAAAACTTTGAGAACCCCTGGTATAGGGTAAAAATTACCATGGCATTGTTGCCGTTATGGATGTGACAGTTTTGTGCGGAATTGCCCTATAGATAAGTAATGAGTGTATTTTTATAAAAGTACATTTACAAGCCTAATGTTATTATGGTATTCACATCCCCAGTCTGGAAACAGTGTACAACCATAACAATCCTCGTTTGGTTTGACTTGGCCTCACTCTACACCAGTGGTTCTGAAACTTTCTGCCATTCCCCACTTCGGAGCTGGGGAATTTTCAAGCCCCACCTGACCCCATCAACCCGGCAAAATGGTAACGTTACTACACCCACGTTACATTTCCCGTCTCGGTCTGCTGGATCAGATGTTACTTTAATTCATATGTCGGTCTGTTTATGACTTGTTTGTGTGTGGCTGTTTTGTTTTGAATATATGATCTTCCTTCCTTGTCAAAACAGAGAGGCAAATTAAAGATTATAAAATTATTATTAAAAAAATTATTTCTTCCCGTTCACCCCCCGTCATGTCTCTATTCCCCACTAGAGGGGGCCGCCCCACACTTTGAGAACCACTGCTCTACACCTTGAACTGCCAAATCCCTGTCAAGCTCAATCCACATTCCACATTTCAAATTATCCAAACCAACTCACATACAGTTATATTACAAGCAGTCATTACAAGGACTATTGTCCCTGGTGCCACTATACCTCAAGGGCACCACGGTGGAAGCCGGGAATTGAACCCACAGCTTTCCTGGCCCAGCTCCTTAACCACTATGCTACAGTAGCACGACCCCCAAATGATAGTCATCTGCCTGTCAGGCCTCGTACCTGCCATGGAATCGCCCCTCTGGTAGCCTCGTTTCCACCAACGATGCGCTCGTCTATGGACGAGGAGATATGTCGGAGAGGAATTGTCCAATTGTCCACTGCTGGCAGCTGGGTGCTGTTGACCTCTAGTGATACTGGACTGGCTGTGCCATTGGTGAGGTCTAGGTCATTGAAGAGGTCAAGGGTGTTGTTCTCAGAGGGTGTTTGAATGGACATGTTGATGTGGCCGTTGAATGACATCTTGTTTAGGTCGACTGTTTCCGAAACAGTGAGAGATCTTGCAGATAGTTTGTCCTTTACGGTTTTGCCAATTCGACCACAGGAGTATTGACCTGACAAAAACAAACAAACAAACAAATGTGTCATCAGCTGTTTATTTTCTCATCCTTGGACTTTGAGGCTTGGAGAAGAAAATCATCAAAGTTATTTATTGATAGCTGGTGTTCGCCAAACAGTCACTATGAGTGGCCTTTAGTCATCTCATCTTAGTGATCAAAATCAAATGTGATGTGTGTGAGTGAGAGAGAGAGAGAGAGAGAGAGAGAGAGAGAGAAAGAGAGTGAGTGTGTGTGTGTGTGTGTGTGTGTGTGTGTGTGTGTGTGTGAGAGAGAGAGAGAGATGGAGATGCGAGTACTTAGTGGCTCGCAGGTCATCTTGTCCGCCCCCCGCTGGTACCCAGGGGCACATGCACATGTGGGCCCCCGCACCTTGTCTTCAACACAGAACTGCATGCAGCCGCCGTTATCCACATCACACTGACGAGCAATCTCTTAATGAGAGAAACAGTGGAGCAGAGAGACTAGGTCCAATATCATCCTCAAATGCAGAGAGACTAGGTCCAATATCATACTCAAATGCAGAGAGACTAGGTCCAATATCATACTCAAATGCAGAGAGACTAGGTCCAATATCATACTCAAATGCAGAGAGACTAGGTCCAATATCATACTCAAATGCAGTGGGAGATTCAATTACTGGCATGACATTGTTTAATTGTCAGGATCTGGCCCGGACTGTTGGAGTTTGTGCCACCCTGGTGGCCATTTTGTGTATTGTCCTGTGTTTGTTTTTGTCTGTTCCCCATGTGCTTTGTGTTACCTGCCTGTCCTCTGTCTTTGTCTCCGCCCCATATCCTTATTTGGTCTGTGCTTCCTGTCTTGTTTGTTTTCCTTCCATTTCTGCCTCCTCACCTGTTCCCTGTTATTGTCTCGTTGGTTTCGTCCAGTCCTCTGTCTCTCTGTTAATTGCTCTGTGTATTTCTACCCTCCTGTTTCTCTGTTCCTGGTCAGATCGTCTCGACCTTTGTCTAGTCAAAGTCCTGTATGTAAGAAATTCTGTAAATGTAAAGTTCGTGTTTTAAAATAAATTCTGTTTTGTCTGTAAGTCTGCCTGGTTGAGTCTTGCACTTGGGTCCTCCTGCACAACCCTGACATTAATTTTCATATTGGTCCCACACAGCATGAGCCCTGAAGTAAAAATGTTAGTCAATACACACCACAACACAGAAAAAGAACAACGTCCAGAACCATCTAGAAGCTTAACAAACAAGCAACATTTCAAATGAAAATCCTGAACCTCCAACCTGTACATGGTACAGGGGTTCACATTATAAGACTACCTCTTATTTACATCCTGTCTGTTCAAGTTTGGGTGAAATCACATTAATCAGTTACCAGGTTTTCATATCTTGTGCCAAGTTTACCCAGACACAAGGGACAGGACGCACTCACCTCACAGTTCTTTACCCAGACACAAGGACCAGGACTCAGTTCTTTACCCAGACACAAGGGACAGGACTCAGTACACAAGGGCCAGGACTCAGTTCTTTACCCAGACACAAGGGACAGGACTCAGTTCTTTACCCAGACACAAGAGACAGGACTCACTCACCTATCTCACAGTTCTTGCCACCAAAGCCAGAGGGACACCAACACACGTAGGAACTCAAGCCATCCTGACACCTTGCTCCGTTCTGACAAGGAGAGGACTCGCACTGATCCCCATCTATGGTAAATAATAACAGCTTGCTTATACCACAGTATGAATGAGTGCTAACAACAATAAATTCCTCAGCTTATAATAATCAGTGCTAGAAGTTGAAAGGGAGGAGAAGAGAGGGAACTCAGTGATGTTTGAATGAATGCGGTGGGCGTCTTACCTATATAACCAGTCCAGAACTCCATCTACAGAAGGGGACGCAATAGTGAGAGTGTCACGCCCCCAGAACCGGTGATAACAGGTCTCAGGGGACACTGTGGCAGCTCAGTAGCATGTGGCCCAGGTTGTTATGCTATGCTATGATTTAATTCTAAAACTGTAGAAGCTATCAGGACCATTTGAGAATAGAATTAAGACACAGCTATATCGTGGAACATTGACTGCCAGGACAACTACTGTCAAAATATAGCATTTGCTATGACATAGTTGTCTATTGTCATGCTTTAGACAGACTGTTTCCTCAAAAAGACCATACACAAGCACCCCACAAACACACACACACACAGGTGGTGTACCGTTTTGGCGTTGTCCTCAAACACCTCCCTGGCCTCCTCCCAGTTACACTTCTCCTCGATGCACTCCCGCTCCAGGTTGTCCCTCTGCACCACCTCCTCCAGGTGCCCGCTGTTGTACCGGCGCTGCCTCCGCAGAACCGTGCTCGCCGCCTGGGGCAACATAAACACGGACACTGGAACAGGAACAAATTACAACAGAGAACTCTGAGTTCATGAGGCGTATTCAGTTTGTTTATTGTGATATCTCAGTCCACAGCATACAACAGAAAAATTATTTGGGTAAACATCTCCATAACATTCCCAATTTGAAACTGAGGAAATAGGAAGGTATACATTTTTAAACCATAATTAATAGTTATAAAATTTAAGATGCACAGGCATTTTATAATAAATAAAGAACCGAGTGACTAACAAGTGAAATGTTTAGGAATAACTAAACTTGACTGCCTTCTATTTCATGGCAGCTATTTAACAAAGCAATAAATATTAGAATGTTTAGACAACGTTTGGTAACCCTTGGTCACTTTGTCACAAAGTCCGGGAAGCCTTAACAAAATATATCACAACAAATATTTACTCTTCCCTGTATAATGTTTTACATGTTTTGCTGTGTTGTTCAGTTTGCTTTTTACTTGGTTTAAACTTTCATTTTAAATGGCATTAGCAATAAAACAAAAACAAGCTTACCTCCATATGTAAACCAGTTATCCACCAAAAGAGAGACTACAAGGAGGGACAGAAAGATCTTTCCCATACTTTTTAAGAGCATAAAACAGTTAAAAAAGAATACAGATGATCATTTGCTCCACAAGTAAACAATCTAAAGAGCACAAGCACTTTGATTGCCTAAGGCCATCACTTGTATCTGTGTCCAGCTGTGTGGAAATGAACTGAACAGCGTCTGTTGGTCAATTTTGGCCAGGGTCTTGCCAGTAATGTTTAATAAAACATTTGTGGTAATGACAACAGGAATGGTCACCTCGACATCTTTGTAATGTAGGCTGCTTGTGCTGTGGCAAGAGGAGCATTTGTTGGCTGTGGTTAACATATTTAATATAGTATTAAATAGTAATTATTATGTTTCAAATCCTTTTTTGGTTTAAACTGTGAATCTTTTGTTTTCTCATCGTACTGTATGTATGTGTATTCCAATTTGTAAACACATCATGTATCATATAACATTACCTATTAGGATATAATAGCTTTAACACCACATACTATCAAGCATGATACTGTTGTGCAGCATGGCAAATATTGACACGAGCTGGGGTTTTGTCTGGTGAATCAGTGGCCTGTGAGTGTATTATAGAGAAGCATGAGAGTCCTGAGATAGCTTGTAGCTAGCAGCTTACGTTCTCTCCCATGCCTTTAACTTATGAACAGTGGCCCATTTTAATGGCTTTTAAAAACTGGCTGCTTGCTCCACCCACAATAGAGTAATGTAGGAGACTATCTGTAAATCCAAGTTTGGTACTGATGCTGCTTGATGGATAGTGGACCTATTTGGTGAACTTTTAAACTGCTGTAATTTGTACTCTCCCTTTTCACTGACTTACGTATGGTACAAAATAAAGGGGAATTCCCCTTCAATGGCTATATCACGTGGGTTGTCACTCAGCTCACTTTTAGATGTATGTGACATTAAAAAATAAATTATGATATAGCCATTGAAATAAAAGCTTTTTATATAATTTTGTAAAACAGAGCCTTGGATTCTCTTTCCTTCAAACTCTTGTTTTCACCACACCAAAGAGCATCTTTGAAAACGACTTCTGAACACTCTGGACACTTTCTTTGTGAAGACACCTGGGGAGGCCTTGGGAAGGGATCCATGGGGCCAGATCGTCCCAGTCAGCTGCCGTCTGGAGTTAAACAGTCTGATGTTGTGTAGCTCTGATCATTTATAACAGCCAACATCAGTCTAGGAGTTCTACACTAAGACAAAACTCCATAGCTGTCATTTGGGCTTCCCTCTCTACTCATCATTGCCCTAGTTGTTATGTGCGGTCAGGTGTGTGCTGCAGGTCCCTGCATGTCTATGTGGGTCTCCTGCTACTGATTTCCTCACCTTCTCTTTATAATGTCTCTAGTGAAGAGATTTGGACTAAGTTAATCTCAAGAAGCAAACAAAAATGACTTTTTAATTTTACCCTATAATACAACAGTACAGGCCTGTCAGAAATGTGGAGTCATCAGAGTCAAATCAAGCATGTGCCGACCTGGTGGGCTGTAGTCGTATTTTCCCACTGGAATGAAGTGACCCTGAGGTGGCCAGAGGGTGCACTGGTAAAAGCCGCAGTCCCCCAGTGCCGACTCGGGCAGGAGCAGAGAGAAGTCCTCCCTCACCTCGTAGGAGTAGTTAGCACCTTGGTAGAGTGTGTGTTTGTGTTTTAGGCTGGTTATGGAAAACCTACATGATAATGACACAACAGTCTACCAAGGCGCTAACTACTCCTACGAGGTGAGGGAGGACTTCTCTCTGCTCCTGCCGGAGTCGGCGCTGGGGGACTACGAAACTCAGGCCTACCAGCAGGTAGCCTATAGGTGGCCACATGTGTAGGATATAGTCATGTTTGTGTGAAACTGTGAACTGTCATGAAACTAATTATATCTTACATTAGTAAAGCAGTCCTCTGATGTGCATGTCACAAAACATTTAAGTGAAAGTGCATGTATAACAATATATAATAATAATGATTGTGATAATGAAAATGACAATTTGATTTGGAGGGAGTGGGGTTGGGTACGTGTAGATGAGCCCTATGACCCCAAAGTCTGCAATGACTGGGCCTCAGGTCAAAGAAGTTTGAGAAAGGCTGGTCTACATAACCTGCATCAGATTGAGGTTTGCAGTGATGCGTTATTATTATTTATTATTATTTACTATAGGGTTCTAGAATAAATAAAACAGTGTGTTTGAAATAATGGAATTTGTGCTTTCTCATGAAGCTGGGTTGATGGGACATGGGGAGGGTGGGTCTGTTGATGGGGGCGTGGCGCCACGAGTAGTTCAAGCAGACGTAGGACTTTCATGTACTTCGATCAGGGGGGGGCGTGGCACTGTGTCAATGTCACGCCCCCCCCCCACAGAAACAAAGTCTCACTCCTTGCAAACTTCAAAACTTGAGAGCCCTGTTGACTGTCTGACACAGGCATCACCTGTACAGTTACATAGACATTTTGAACACAAGAGTGCTCTCCTGTGTACAGTTACATTGATTTTCCACAAGGTTTCCTACTCCAATCACAAAAAAATACCAGCAGTCATGGGGGCAAAAACGGAATTTAGGCTATAGGCCTACCTATGTTTCACGTGTCTCATTCCAACGAAACTCAAAACGAATAGCTTTTTAGTAATCCATGAAAAAAAGCTCAAAATAATAAGCCGTAGGCTACAATAAGTCGTATACTACAAACCTTGCACCAGCTGATTTTGTGATATTGCACTCCTTGGACGGATCGTGCCTTGCATGGTATTGTGCGTCAACAACACCAGAATCACATATGCAGCGAGTAAACACAGTGCAGAATGCAGGGAGTGTTATTAGCAAATACATTTGTGATTTGCTTAGTTACATTTTCAACAAACGTCTGCATATGCCTAAGAGTTGTAGCCTACCATCGGAAAGTTTAGATCGTGTTCTCTCAGGTGATATGCGTATGATATCGGTGTGAAATCGAGACGCACCCTAGCGGCAGTAAATGTAATTTGCAGCCAGGGTAGTCTAGCAACTCCCCTGCTGGCTTACGAGCTTATTCAAGTTTCATGTACAGTGCCTTTAGAAAGTATTCACCCCCCTGGATATTTTCCCCATAGCTTTTATAAATGGAGGATGATTTGCTTCTTTTTTTTTTTTAGGCTACAAAAAACTGTTTAATGTCAAAGTGAAAATAGACATATTCAAAGTTATGTTAATTAATTAAAGATTTAATAGCCTATATAGAATGTAAAATTAGTGGCTGTATAAATAGTGACTGACCAAGTTCAGCAGCGGTCCAACCAGTTGCTGCTAGTAGTCTCACAATTAGTGAAATAGAGATGACCTGAGTGCAGTCAATACCTGCGTGAAGCTGGCCCCCCATGTTACTCAAAAATGATTAAAAACACATTTTCTGGCCAGTGACGTCACTCAGCCCCCCATACTTGTCCAAATTTCCCCAAAATAGTCTCAATCGTTTGTGCTACGTTTGTGCTCATTTGTGCCGTTAAAAGTAACATTTGTGCTACTATGTTTTTTAAGATATTCCACGTTATTTGTTACACGTGTGACGTCACTCAGCCCCCCATCAATGTCCAAATCTTCCCAAAATGATCTCAATCGTTTGTGCTGATTTGTGCCGTTAAAAGAAACATTTGTGCTATTAGGTTTTCTAAGTTATTATGGTTTATTTATTACTCGCGTGACGTCACCAGCCCCCCATCAATGTCCAAAACTCACCAAAATGGTCTCAATCGTTTGTGCTATGTTTGTGCTGCTTTCTGCCGTTAAAAATAACATAGTACTAGTACAGGGGTTCCCAAACTTTTCCACGACAAGGCCCCCCAAATACCACTAGGTTCTGGCCAAGGACCCCCTTGATGTGTTATTAAACCCATTGACAACACTACGGCAAAAACACATTAAGCTAAACCTAATAATTATTTTAGCCACAAGCACTTTCGCAATGGAGCTTACAGTGTGAAAAAACTGCATTTGGGGCTTTCTGCTATATGAGAGCTATCATTATCATGGAAAATATAATGTTCAGATATGTGAGACATTATTATAATGACATTGTATAACAACCCTCATAGTAATAGGTATATTTAAACAATTTCAAATGTATTTATTTGTTTTTTTTCTTTTCTTTTATTTTTCCTTCCAACTTGCTGAGGCCCCCCTGGCACCCCCTCGCGGCCCCCCAGGGGGCCCCGGCCCCCACTTTGAAAACCACTGGCCTAGTATACTACTTTGAAGCATGATGGTGGCAGCTGTAGGGAATAGAGGATAAGAGATATAGATAAGGCCTAGAGAACAATGAGATGCTAATAATGTCACAGAATTATGGATGAATTGTAAGACAGAACCATATCCATTTGACACTTTGCTGGTCAGATCCTACCGTCTCCACCGAAAGGTGACGTAACAGACAGGATTGATATTATAAACTATTTTGTTTTCTGTAATATATCATGGGAAAAGTCTCATCAGAGTTAGGCTACCGTTTAGGCAAATGTCACGAATTATTTCTATTGGGCAGGCCGATTCACAAATATAGGTGTAGGCCATCATTTTCAACAGCAGAGGGCGCTGTTTCACAATACATTGATTGAGACTGAAAGTTCCAAAAAGTCAGTGTGCATGTTCTGATCAGACATTAATATATTTATGAATGTAAATCACTCAGTGTCTCTAGTATACTTTTTTCGTCGAAATATTCTGCGGCTTAAAGCAGAGGCAGTAGGCTTAGCCCTTCAAGGACTCAGCTCAGACAATTGTGTTATCCCTATTGTCATTCAAGTATGTCCGTGAATAAGCTAGGTTAAACTATTGCATATGGGCATATGTATTATTTAATCGTGCATTCTTACCAGTCTCTGTGCTAATGAGCCTCCTGTCTACCTGTGTACATTTGCTTCACCTGTGGTGACGTAAACTCGCACAGATAGGAGACCTCGGGCAGCAGTGCGTCGGGGAGGAAGTTGAGAAACCTATGGTGACAGGTAAACCTACTCTAGCCTGTTCTCAGAAAATACAGGACTGTTTAGAAGGATATCCAAAGCATAGCCTGCGTAAAACCATTGGGAATATGTCACCGCTATGGGTAAGTGTCCGTTTCACCTTGGTTACTTTTCCTTGTGATTGTCTGACTCGTGAGTCCAAGGGGAAAGAAAGCATACCGCAGACGTATCACATCGGTCTCAATGCTGATTCAGATTGCACGGAATAATTTTATTCACTAAAATGTACGGGCTGAACGAACGTCGAGCGGCTACTTGGAAATATGCCCTGGCAACATGTTACAGGTTCTTTGACAGGTCTGTTGATTCAAAGTTTACGATTTGGGTAGTTTCGTTAAAGATTTGTTTTACGCATAATCCAAACACTTGGCCATGTCGTGTTAAGTGTACCTAGGCCTACCTACAATCGTGAATTCCTTGGCGTGTTTGTCTTTAACCGTATTTGCAACTTTCATTCACAGTATAACCAGCTTTGAGGACCGTTTGTTTAGTGTAACGCCAAACCTGTTCGACCAGTGAAATATGTGCAGATTAAACGGGGGTATTAGCAATCCGGTGAGGTATTTGAGCCGCTCTAATCAGATTGTGGGCTACTGTTCACTGTTTTGGGGAGAACATGGGGGTCTCACTCAGATTCATTAACTGACATTCACATCTAAGGACTTGGGACAGTTTTGACGTACAGTAGAGCAATTTCAGACCATATTTTGCCTAGGCTTTGGAAACGTCCTGATTTCAAGTTAATGTTTGACGTATCTCCTTGACAAGAGTACAAAATACAGCAATCAAAGTCTTGCAATAGGGAGACTCGTTATATAAATGGGCTCTGTCATCCTTGCAGGTTCTTGTTGATAAACTAGACGAGATCTGCTGTTAACCGTGCCGTCCTGCTGTTGGCAAGGCTGCGTGGAGCGCGTGAGATAAACCGTGCCCTTTCCTCCACACATCTGTCTCAACACGCCCAGCCTGCAGAGCGGAGCCTCTCTCTCTAGCCTGGGGCACCAGCGGGGACATCAAACATCCTGCTCCGGGTCAGCCCATAGGGAACTGGGTTAGTACCAGAACACAGTCCACAGGGAACCGGGAGAATACCAGAACTCAACCCATTTGAGATTTGGGTTAGTACCGGAACACATCCCATAAGGAACTGGGTCAGCACCGGAACACAGCCCACAGAGACACAGATCAGGCTCATTGTTGTATGCCTGAGAAGAATCCACATCAGAACCTAGAGTCAAGAGAGACCTCTCGTGCAGCTTGAGTGGATTCTCAGCAGTGCTAGAACGTGGGCCAGGTTCCAGGTTCTATCAGAACAGCGTCATGTCCAACAGGCTCTCTGACGGTTCCACGGGGGACACGGCACCCCTGCTGCTGGAACAACGCTTCAGGTCTGACCTCCAACTGAACACACACACACACACACCCGACACAGACACACACACGCCCGACACAGACACACAAACAGACGCAGGTGCGCAGGTGGTGCTCAGCACGCAGAGTAAGGTGGCCCAGAGACTGGGCAGTGCCCAGCTCATCCCCAAGAGCCTGGCGCAGTCCAGCCGACCCAAGATGCGCCACCACACCACAGTGGTCACGCTGCCGGTCGGCGCACTGGACACACACAAGGCCAAGTGTGTGTCGCACATGCCCGACCTGTCCTGGGAGGATTACGACAGCGACGGCGATGGGTTTGCGCTGCGCCGTAACCGTAGGAACAAGTCGTACCGCGCCGCCGTCACCAGCCTGAGTGCTGACGCCATGGCGATGGAGCGCAGGGAAGCGAGCACGCTCAGACCGGTGGGAGAGGAGAGGGCACCAAGTCCGCAACCGACCACACACAGACCAGTACGCAAGGTAAACACACACACACACACACACACAGAGAACAGCACGCAGGGTACACAAACAAACCAGCATGCAAGGCACACAGACACACACACACACACACACAGTGAACAGCATGCAAGGTACACACAACAGACACAGACCAGCACGCAAAGTACACACACACAGACCAGCATGCAAGGTACATACACACACACACAGAACTGCACACAAAGTACACACACAAACCAGCATGCAAGGTACACACAAACACACACACACACACACAGACCAGCACGCAAAGTACACACACACAGACCAGCACGCAAGGTACACACAAACACACACACACACACACAAGCACGCACACACACACACAGACCAGCACGCAAGGTACATACACACACACACACACACACACACACACACACACAGATACACACACACATAGATCAGCACGCAAGGTACATACACACACACAGACCAGCACCCAAGGTACACACACGCACACACACACACAGATCAGCACGCAAGGTACATACACACACACACAGACCAGCACCCAAGGTGTACACACACACACACACACACACACACACAGACCAGCACGCAAGGTACGCACACACAGACCAGTATGCAAGATACACACACACACACATACATACACGCACGCACGCACACACACATAGACCAGCATGCAAGGTACGCATACACAGACCAGCATGCAAGGTACACACACACACACACACACACACACACACACACACGGCACTCCCCACCCAAGCGGAGCCCTGTACACTTAAACATGAACATACACATGCACCATTAGTGTCATACCATTTACAACATATGTCATATGTTACAATCTAATATTACAATGTTTAGTGTGATATGATATTTAAATGTGTTACACATATACCGTAAAGGGATATTGATGATGATATCTTTGGCAGAGAACCTTTGGGAGGAAGAGGAACCAGAAGCACGGAGGGTCGTTTAAAGATCGTAAGTGTCAGTTTTAAGTATAGTAAGTATATATATACTCTTTTGATCCCGCGAGGGAAATTTGGTCTCTGCATTTATCCTAATTCGTGAATTAGTGAAACACATTCAGCACACAGTGAACACACAGTGAGGTGAAGCACACTAATCCCGGCGCAGTGAGCTGCCTGCAACAGCGGCGCTCGGGGAGCAGTGAGGGTTAGGTGCCTTGCTCAAGACAGACTCACCCTGAAGTTGTTAAGAGGCTTCATGAGCACAAAGAGCAAGTTTCTGTCTGAGGATGGTTTAGATGGATGAGGGTTTAGTCCTGATGGTTTAGATGGTTGAGGGTTTAGTCTGATGGTTTAGATAGATGAGGGGTTTAGTCTGATGGTGTAGATGGATGAGGGGTTTAGTCTGATGGTTTAGATGGATGAGGGGTTTAGTCCTGAGAGACATTTTGGAGGAACATGAACTGATCTGACTAAAACCCACTTCACAATCAGGCATCTCACTGTTGTGCCTGTGGACAGTTCTCACAGCTGAAGCTTTATTCAGGCATGTGTTTTCTCAGATGTGTGAATGGGTGTCCGATTTGTAAGCTGGATGGTGTTAAAGTCTGGACCAAATGAATTGAATAGACATACATGTGAAGTTCTAAGCTGCAGTTTTCGTGTTTCTAACTTAAATATCTTCTTACAGAACCGCGCCTCTACCAGGAGATCAAGGAGCGAGGTTTGCAGAACACTGACGAGGACTTCACCCAGACGGAACCGCCGCCAGAGGACCAGGGCATTGTGGTGAAGAACTACCGCCCTGCCCACATGACCTGGAGTCAGCTGCCTCAGGTGAGACAGCGCTCAGCCAATCAGCTGCCTCAAATGAGACAGTTCTGACCCCATCAGCTGCTTTAAATGAGACAGGTCTGACCCCATCAGCCAATCAGTTGCTTCAAATGAGACAGATAGAACCTCAGGTGTGGCAGATGAAAAGCTGCTTCTACATTCTATTTGAATCAAATATGTTTAAGTAGCACATGAATTGTAATAGCTGTAGTAATATGTCTTACATCAGGGGTGGGCAAACTGTGGCCAAGCACGTTCATCCGGCCCGCCGAGCATTTAATTTGGTTTCAGGCTGCTCGCTAGAGAACGCTTACAATGTCAATGTCAAAACATCATGTTAAATAGAGATGAGGCCTACTCTTAGTTATCTTCTTTGCAGCAGATCTAACTTGAACGTTATGCTACTACTCCATTTAATTGGGAACGCGTCTGCGCTCACGAGAGGGAGAGAGAGCAGCAGGTTCCAGCTGGCTTGTCATTGTTGATAATTGATATCTCCTTATAAGAAGTAGCCTAAATCATGAAGGCAACAGTAGTTCCCACTACTGACCATTTAAAAACTGTGAGGGGGCCCAGCCGTAGGTACAGCACTAACCATAGCGGAGCAGGCAGAAGATCATTGAGAAATAAACGTGAATTGTTCTTAAGGCGACAGTGCACAATTTATACATGTGTTAAACAGCAGGAAATTATCAGTATTATTTAAGCAATTAAAATTTTAAAACAAATACTTTTGATGCTAAATGATAGGCTATAACAAAATGTATTTGTGTGTGTGTGTGTCATTGGGGTGGGGGGGTGTTGTGCAGCCCGCAGGCCAGTTTTCAAAACCCAGTGTGGCCCTCGAGCCACACAGTTTGCCCAGCCCTGTCTGACACATTAAGAATATGGAAACTAGAGCATAAGAGAAGAGAGCATGGAATGGTGAGGAAGTGAGAGAGGGATGATGGTTGTGAAAGAGAGAAAAGAGAGGGAAGAAAGGAATAACCCTAATGGTGTTTGTGAAAGAGAGGAAAGACAGGGAAGTCCTCTGTGTGTGTGTGTGTGTGTGTGTGTGTGTGTGTGTGTGTGTGTGTGTGTGTTGCATCACATGGACTCCCGCTATGAGTCATCTGCCATCTCTGAAGGCTATTGATGAGCTGTCCTGTAGTGAATGTTACATAAAGGTTGCATAACATTTGTAATGAGTGAGATTTTTGTACAGTGCTGTGAGGATGGTCAGTGCTGTGAGGATGGTCAGTGCTGTGAGTATGGGCCAGTGCTGTGAGGTCAGTGCTGTGAGGATGGTCAGTGCTGTGAGGATCGTCAGTGCTGTAAGCTCAGTGCTGTGAGGCCAGTGCTGTGAGGCTAGTAAGTGCTGTGAGGTCAGTGCTGTAAGTGAGTCATATCATATTGCTGAGAGGAGCTGAGGGTGGGGGGAAGCCAGAGGAAGAGGAAGAGCTGAGACCTGCCAGGGGAAGAGTCAGGGGGAGAGTGTGAACCCAACAGGTGTCAGGTGTGTAGGTGTATGATCTGAACATGTTCTCAAGAAACCTTCCCCCCCTACACTTCCTGTCCCCTCTTCCCTCTCCAGTCTGTGTCCAGGGGATCATGGGATATGTGTCCAGGGCATCGTGGGATATGTGCAGGGCTTAAAGTGTTCAGGCGTGAGCTGGTATGCTTAAGATTTGAAAATAGGCAATGAGACTAGGCTACAGTATGATGTCCTCATAAATGTCTGATAACTTCAGGCACAGACTTTTCTATTGCTTTAAGCCCTGTATGTGTCCAGGGGATCATGGGATATGTGTCCAGGGGAGGTGATTTAATTGGAAAGCAAGTTGCAGTATGATGCCACCATCTGTTTGACCGCGTTCTGTCGTCCATTTCTCCTCCAGGTGAAGGACACGGGCATCCTGGAGCTGATCTCACCTGAGGAGCGCAAACGCCAGGAGGTGAGTTACTGAGCCAGACCCAAGCCAGACACACACACACACACACACTCTCTCACACACACACACACATATATACAGAGGACTCTCTCACACACACACACACACACACACACACACACACACACACACACACACACACAGGGGACACACACACACAGAGGACACACAAAGCGCTTTCAGATATAACCTCCGGAGTATATGCGGAGGTTTGTCAAACGGAGGTCCTACCCTTCGGATGACTCAGATATGATGCTAACTCATGGACCTTATACTGACCTTATACGGATCGTGATGTGTGAACGACATACACGCATTATTACAGAATCTCCGTGTGGTTGTCGAAAGTGAGGGGTGGGGGCTTGTAGAGTTCACAAGATGCGAGACATGACGCAGAATATACGCGCCGCTGCCTGTCACAGCTGCTTTTTGTTTACAAAGTGTAGCCTATGCATTATGTAGGCTAAAGAAGAGAAATCTATTGTGCGTAGGCTAATACTTGGAGTAAGTCACGTAAGTGCGCACTTGAAATTGACCTACAGTATTTGTATGTGTGCTTCGAATAAACACATGTATCTGTTTTCAATGATATGTACCAGAATTACTTGGCTATAGAACCCCACATCTGGTTTGCGTTGGAGAGAGAGCATGCACAAACTTTATGGTAGGCTACCAGCCAATTCAGTAGACTAACTCAAGACTTCAAGGCCATCATACAATGTTTTTAAGCAACAAACAAAATACTAACATAACAGTGAAGTTGTTCGTTTTTTTCATGGTTTATTTTTTCCAAAAGCATCCTCTCCCCATTTGTCTATTGCATTTACGTAAGGAGCTTGGAACAAAGTTGGGTTTTCTTCGTTTTCATTTTCTTACACGTATGTCTGAAAGCGCTTACAGAGCACACACACACACACACACACACACACACACACACACACACAGGACACACACACACACAGAGTGAGCGACACACACACACACCCAGAGGTCTCTCACACACACACACACACACACACAGGTCTCACACACATGCACACACACACTAGTCTAAAACACACACAGATACACACATGTTGAGACCGTGAGAAAGATGTTGAGAGGAAGATGGAGAACAACAGACTCCGATACACACACAGATATACACACTAGTCAACAGACACACCCCATAGGTCTCCCAGAGGACCAAACTCTTGTTCTTTTTGTCCTTTGTGCATTTCAGTGGGAGTGGATTAGTGTGTGTAAACATTCTATGGGTCACAGTCCTCACCCCCACCCCCACCCCCACCCAACAAAGAACAACACACACATACACACACAGATTGACAGTATGCAGTAACACAGTGTCTAACTGGGTCTGTGTTTGTGTGGAAGACAGCTGTGTGTGTTTCTTTTTAAAAGTGTGTGTGTGTGTGTGTGTGAAGGTCTTTAGTGAAGCTGTTTTGTCTGATTGCCTGGTGTTTGGAGTATAACTCTATCGACTGGTATTGTAGTTCTCAATACAGTCACTCAGCGTGTGTGCTGAGCTTAGTCATTATCTTTTCTCTGAACACAACGCTGCTCCTGGGTAAATATCAAGGTCCACCCTCATGTATCTCAAAGAGGACACACCCAGACTACACACAGTGTTTGTTTCCTTATACACACACACACACACACACTAACTGTATCACGCACCAAGGGCATTTACTGCTGCGTGCGTGCGTGCAGGTGCTGCTGCTCCTCTCCTCCCTAGGCCTATAAGCAGGGTGGCAGTGTGAGAACAGTAACATGAAGAGTAAAAACAGGAAATCAGTCTAATGAGAACTCACCTCCTCCATCTCACCCCTAGGGAATCTTTTTATACCAATCCTATTTTTAAATCATATTGATATTATTGTGTGGCTCCCCTATATATAATGCCTGTAGAATAGTGATTAGCCCTTAAGTGTGTGCAGACAGTGAGTTTGTCTGTCCTCCAGTCAGGCCTTCAGCTGTGTGTGTGTGTCTGTGAGATGTTTTGTGTAAAAACTTTGGTGTAAAAACTTGTTTGTGTGTTTCTGTTGTGCGTCTGTGTGTGCGTGCATTTTTGCGTGTGTGCGTGTGTGTGTCTCAGGCCATCTTTGAGATCCTGACGTCGGAGCACTCGTACCAGCACAGTCTGAGCATCCTGGTGCGCCACTTCAAGAAGAGCGAGGAGCTGCGGAGCACCATGACGACCACAGAGCACCACCACCTCTTCTCCAACATCTCCGTCATCCACAGTATCAGCAAGAGGTCAGCACCCCGCTCCGCTCAACGTCGCCATAGCTACGGGGCTGTGGGGGCCCAAGAGCCCGCTTCTGTCTTACCGCCGCTCTCTGCCGGTGTGTGTGTGTGTGTGTGTATGAGAGAGAGAGGTTGTGGGTGTGTGCTTGCTTGTGTGTTTGTGTGCGTGGGGGCGAGAGAGAAAGATGTGTGTAGATTAGTTAGAGTGGTGCTGGTGTGTGTGTGTGTGTGAGAGAGAGAGAGGGGTGTAGGTGTGTGTGTGTGTATGAGAGAGAGAGGTTGTGGGTGTGTGCTTGCTTGTGTGTTTGTGTGCGTGGGGGCGAGAGAGAAAGATGTGTGTAGATTAGTTAGAGTGGTGCTGGTGTGTGTGTGTGTGTATGAGAGAGAGAGGTTGTGGGTGTGTGCTTGCTTGTGTGTTTGTGTGCGTGGGGGCGAGAGAGAAAGATGTGTGTAGATTAGTTAGAGTGGTGCTGGTGTGTGTGTGTGTGTATGAGAGAGAGAGGTTGTGGGTGTGTGCTTGCTTGTGTGTTTGTGTGCGTGGGGGCGAGAGAGAAAGATGTGTGTAGATTAGTTAGAGTGGTGCTGGTGTGTGTGTGTGTGTATGAGAGAGAGAGGTTGTGGGTGTGTGCTTGCTTGTGTGTTTGTGTGCGTGGGGGCGAGAGAGAAAGATGTGTGTAGATTAGTTAGAGTGGTGCTGGTGTGTGTGTGTGTGTGTGTGTGTGTATGAGAGAGAGAGGTTGTGGGTGTGTGCTTGCTTGTGTGTTTGTGTGCGTGGGGGCGAGAGAGAAAGATGTGTGTAGATTAGTTAGAGTGGTGCTGGTGTGTGTGTGTGTGTGTGTGTGTGTATGAGAGAGAGAGGTTGTGGGTGTGTGCTTGCTTGTGTGTTTGTGTGCGTGGGGGCGAGAGAGAAAGATGTGTGTAGATTAGTTAGAGTGGTGCTGGTGTGTGTGTGTGTGTATGAGAGAGAGAGGTTGTGGGTGTGTGCTTGCTTGTGTGTTTGTGTGCGTGGGGGCGAGAGAGAAAGATGTGTGTAGATTAGTTAGAGTGGTGCTGGTGTGTGTGTGTGTGTATGAGAGAGAGAGGTTGTGGGTGTGTGCTTGCTTGTGTGTTTGTGTGCGTGGGGGCGAGAGAGAAAGATGTGTGTAGATTAGTTAGAGTGGTGCTGGTGTGTGTGTGTGTGTATGAGAGAGAGAGGTTGTGGGTGTGTGCTTGCTTGTGTGTTTGTGTGCGTGGGGGCGAGAGAGAAAGATGTGTGAGAAAGCAGCAAGTATGGCTACAATTTCTGTAGTTGCTGCACCCATTCATTCTCTCTCCTGCTCAAACTAATGTTGTCGCGTGCATTAAGTTGATGATAAAGTTTACTTTACAAATATTGTAAATAGCCTACTGTCATGCAGTTAATGGGATATACTGTGCAGAGTTGAAAGTTAGGTCAACTTGGAAACTGTTTCTCACAGGCCGCAGACACTTTGCTCCACTCATCTATACAACATAGTTCCCATTTGGTAAAACCATACATAATTTCAAAGAAAAATATTACCACTTTCGAGGGAAATCCGTGGTGGTGTCCATTAAGATGTGAAATCTAGCGTACACATTTTTCACTTAATCACGGATGTGTTGATGACATAAATTAGGAAATATTAGATGACTTAAGGAGGCGTGATGTTGAATTGCGTATGTCGATGCCATTTAACCTAAAATGCTAGCCGCAGCACGGGAGAGAAGAGATTAACTGACAGAAGATATGCATTGTCTATAGAGAGGTAATGTTAGATTACATTGTACATAGCAAAAATATCACCCCGTGATTTAGTGAGAGTGATCCCAAAACATCGGAAAGTATGTCTTTGTGACAATTCTGTATTACATTTTGTCAAGAGGAAAAATCAATAGCTGACAGTTCCTAACTGAACAGTAAAATTATAGCGCTGTGAACGCTCCTGGCTGCGCCTGGCAAATACGCCACCATAATAGCAATCAGCTATGGAACAAGCGTGCCTGTTGTTAAAGGGAATGTGAGATGACGCCCTGATTGGTTTATTGCACGTTACGCCCAAACCACACCCATGATTAATGTAGCTACTTCAGACCACCCCATTTTAGGCCTAGTCCACACGTACCAAACCGATCTTTTTTCCCTCCGTCTTCCCTGGAACCGTATCAAGAATATTTGCGTCCAAACGGATCCATCTCAGCACGACTCTTCCTACCAATTTCTTCAAAACTGTTTTTCACCTCATAGCGGCGGATGTCCTTCAAATTGTAAATGTATCATTGCTGTCTGGCACTTTTCCTAAGTCACTGAAAACAGCTGTTGTAAAGCCACTTCTCAAGAAGAATAACCTGGATGCCTCCATGCTAAACAATTACAGGCCCATATCCAATCTACCTTTTTATTGGCAAAATTATTGAAAAAGTAGTCTTTAATCAATTAACCACCTTCCTAACATCAAATGGGTATTTTGATTACTTTCAGTCTGGTTTTCGGGCAAATCACAGCACTGAAACAGGTCTCATTAAAGTTTCCAATGACATACGCCTCAACACAGATTCAGGTAAAACATCAGTCCTAGTGCTACTGGACCTTAGTGCAGCATTTGACACTGTTGAACACAATATTTTACTACACAGACTAGAACACTGGGTTGGATTTACAGGCATAGTTATCAGCTGGCTAAAATCATATCTATCAGAAAGGAGCTTCTTTGTTGCCATCGGAAACTGTACCTCAACACCAACGTCCTTGACCTGTGGTGTTCCCCAGGGGTCGATCTTGGGGCCACTATTATTCAACCTCTATATGCTCCCACTTGGACAAATCATTAAAAATAATTTGATTTCATATCATAGCTATGCAGATGACACACAAATTTACTTAGCTCTATCACCAAACAACTATGGTCCTCTTGAATCTATGTGTCAGTGTATAGAACAAATCAACACCTGGATGTCTCAAAATTTTCTTCAGCTGAACAAAGAAAAAACTGAAGTAATTATATTTGGTAAAAAATGAGGAAAGACTTAGGGTTGCCACTCTCCTTGACACAAAAGGGTTGAAGGCAAAGGATACTGTTAAAAATCTTGGTGTATTAATTGACAGTGATCTAAATTTCAACAGCCACATGAAAGCGATAACTAAATCAGCTTTTTACCACCTCAAAAATATTGTCAAACTCAGAGGGCTGATGTCAAAACATGACTTAGAAAAACTCATTCATGCATTTATCTCCAGCAGGGTTGATTACTGCAATGGACTGTTCACAGGGCTTCCTAAAAAGACTATTAAACAGCTTCAGGTGATACAAAATGCAGCAGCTAGGACTCTAACAAAACTAAAAGAACTGACCACATTACTCCAATTCTTAAGTCCTTGCACTGGCTTCCAGTAAGTCACAGAATTGACTTTAAAGCACTATTGCTTGTTTATAAATCAGTAAATGGAGCAGGACCTAAATACTTGTCAGACATGCTTCAGCAGTACACACCTTCTCGTCCTCCCAGGTCCCAGGTGAAAAACCTGCTAGTAAAACCTACAGTTAGAACTAAACATGGTGAAGCAGCTTTTTTAGCTGCTATGCTCAGCTGTGGAACCAACTTTTGGATGACATTAAAAAGGTCCCAACTGTAGCCAGTTTTAAATCTAGACTTAAGACCAAACTGTTCTCAGGCGCTTTCTGCTAACTGTGCCGAAGTTACAAATTCTGAATCTGCCTCGATAATTATTCTACTTTGTCTTTTATTACTTTTTTTACTACTTTTGCCTTTGTTTTTGCTTACTAATTATTCTTTATTTTTTAAATGATTTTACCTTGTGTTTTATGTTTTCTTTTTTATTATGATCTTTACCTTTTAACTATTCTTTGACTATATTGCCCTTCTATACTTTTATTTGTTATTATCGTTTGGTTTTGTTTATGTAAAGCACATTGAATGACCTCTGTGTATGAAATGTGCTATATAAATAAACTTGACTTGACTTGACTCAACACGTTACTTCACACCCCAGGCCTATAGGTGACACTGTGTCTTTACAGAAATTCACCAAAACTTGCAAAACGATGCGCTTTAAAACAGACAGCATAGGCTACGGTAAAATGGCTAGTTCAAGGAAACCAGAATTGTTTTGTGTGGACTGATGGTGAACTGTCAACTGTAGCCAACTGTAAAACTAATAAACTTTATTTTACGGTTTGTGAAGGGTGCAGTCCCGCCCTTTATTTGGCTAACGAGGTAGGCCTACTAATCACCTTTTACTTTCTTTGGTTGTAGGATAGTCCATTGATTCACATTAGTTTTGGCTATCACCGAATTAGGCTACTAAACGCCAAGGCTTACCCAAGTTCTAGGCTATTCTGTCGCCACATTTATAATATTGCTATAAAACCTTCGTTAGTAACAGTCAATACTTTTGCCTGCATCAAATCGTGCATTCGCATTCAGTGTGCTACCATCGGCTTAACGTGAGTTCTAAGCGCCTTTGTATGCTTATATCTGATTTCACTTTCGACTGTGAATGCATGTATATATGTTGTAAGACATGTAAAATAAATGAATGACACTGGCACTACGCACAAATTAATGTAGCCTAAACTTATAATCGCGACTTTCCTAATAACTTAAGTTCTCTCGGCGTCACTGACAGTAGCTAGAATGCAAAAACACCGGAAAAACAGTGTTCAGTCCACCAAGTCATAAGCTATCAGCTGCGCGAAAGCATCAGTTGTGATATTTATCTTAACGGAGTGTAATCGTAGGTAATGTCATGTATGAAAACTAGTATTGTTAGGCAAGTCCAGTCCAGTCCAGGGCAGCTGAGGTGTGGCGATGACATCATCGATATGATGTGCGGTTTCGCTGTCTAAACGAACTCAAACGGGCTACGGTTTCAGATTTCTCCACTCTGGGACCAGGTTTCAGAAAAGTGCGGTTTCGGGCAGTGCGTTTACAGGATTCGTTTGGATGCTCTGCCAAGACGAAGCAAAAACCTCTGCGTTTAACCTAAAAAGCGTCTCAGTGTGGACAGGCCCTTAGATTTGCGCCTGGCGCAACAGTCAAATATCCCGCCGGTAAAATAGCATCAGCGCCCAAGATCCGCCCACAAAGTGACTTGCGTTTTGCGCAGACACTTCCGTTTCAGACCGTTAAAATATAGCCCTCTGTATCTAAGTGGAGGCAGCAGCAGCTAGATATCACATTCCTGATGATGTCTGTGTGTGCAGGAACAGTGTGCCCCACTCACAGCAGACAGAGAGCACACACAACAACAGCTGTGTGTGTGTGAGCAAAAGAGAGAGAGTGTGTGTGTGTGTGTGTGAGCAAAAGAGAGAGAGAGTGTGTGTGTATGAGAAGGAGAGAGAGTGTGTGTGCCTCTCTCCTGTATACAGCCAAATTAAACTCTGCATCTTGATTGTACTTCTTCGTGACTGGATCTCATGTTTCACTTTGGTATGCAATATTTTTACCAACAGTCTAAGAGCAGCATGTTGCAGAAGAACATGCTCTCAGTAGGGCCTCACTCATAGCAGAGACTGGTGATCACACACAGGTGTGTTTGTGTGTGTGTGTGTGTGCGTGTGTGTGCCTGTGTGTGCGTGTGGTAAATACCGATGTGTGTGTGGGTAGTCTGGAGCTGTGTTTCTGAGCAGGTCTGAACAGGTTAAGGAAAACTGGTTCCACAGCTTGTACGGAAATCACACTCTCTCACACACCCACCCACACACACATACAGACCTGACAGGTTCTCAGTGGCTCTCAGAGAGCACACGGCTGGGTTCAGTCTAGGGTTGCACCACTAATCGTTTCTGATTAAAAACTGCAATTTCAACAAATGCAATGAGCTTAATTGATTAATCATGCAGCTCGCAACTCTCGTCATGTCTATGGTGTTTATATTCATGTCATCCTCTCGTCACGTCTATGGTGTTTATATTGTCATCCTCTTGTCACGTCTCGTCACGAGGGTCATATAGGTGTGTGTGTGTCTCATAACTTGCGGGTCATACACAGGGCTTAAAGTGTTCAGATTTGAAAATAGGCAATGAGACAACAGTATATATGACGTCCTCATAAATGTCTGTTACCTACCTTATTGCTTTAAGCCCTGCGTACAGGTGTGTGTGTATCTCAGTACTGTAGGGGTCACACAGGTGTGTGTATCTCCCATGTCTGTCCTGTTTGATGAGTGTGTGTGTTCATGAATAAGGGTCGTTTTCAGCAGAGAGACAGAAATTATCAGAAAAATCCACACATGCTCGTTCCCAGAGTGAGCCATTTGTCATTTTGCTGAAATATTTGTGTGTGTGTGTGTGTGTGTGTGTGTGTGTGTGTATGTTTGTGTTGTAACAGTTTGTTTTGATCTTGGCTGATGGGTTTGTGTGCCAAGTGTGTCTTTGGCAAGCAGGATGTGTCGTCATGGCAACCCTACCTGTCATCTCTTGCCATTTACAACCGGAGTCTCAAGTGAACCTAATTTTGTAACTCAAAAAAAGTGTCATTGTGCAATTCCTCTGGGTGCCTTATGAAAAGCAATTAAGATTGCATTACCCACTCCTTTGTCTCTGCACACACACACACACACACACACACACCTTGTCCTGTCCTCCATCTCTGCTCCCTTCTCCCATTTTCCCTCCTGTAGGAATGAACAGAAGTTATGGGCTTATGACTGACTCACTCTTCTTCTGCTCTCCCCCTCTCCTTCTGTCCTCCTCTTTTCCTCTCCTCCTCCTCCTCCTACTCCCTCCCCTTCTCTTCCCCTCTCCTGCTCTCCCTTCTTCTTCTCCTCTTCCTCTCCGACTCTCCTCTCCACTCTCCTCTCCACTCCTCTCCTCTCCTCTCCTCTCCTCTACTCTACTCCTGCAGGTTTTTTGAGGACCTGGAGAAACGCCACACCATCCATCCCGTCATCCAAGACATCAGTGACATCGTCCAGAACCACGCCACCAATCACTTTGAGCCCTACATCGTCTACTGCGCCAACGAGACCTTCCAGCAGAGGACACTACAGAAGCTCCTGTAAACACACACACACACACACACACACTACCAGTCATTGTGTGACCGCTGCTCTGGACAAAAAGGATCATATTTAGTACTATCCACTAGGCCACTGACTGATTAACCATATATTTTCTGTGTGTGTGTGTGTGTGTGTGTGTGTGTGTGCGCGCGCAGCTCCAGTAACGTTGCGTTTAAGGAGGCTCTGAAGCGTATCGAGTGCAGCCCTGAGTGTGGATCTCTACCCATGATCTCCTTCCTCATCCTGCCCATGCAGAGAGTCACACGACTGCCCCTGCTCTTGGACGTCAGTATACACACACACACACACACACATACACACGCACATTTACACACACACACACATTTACACACACACACACATGCATATGTACACACACACACACACATACACACATGCATATTTATACATAAATAAATAAATTTGCAGAAAAGAAATTATTCTGGAGTGCGACCATTTTTTTATTTTCTACACACACACACACCATCAAGCAAACAAACAAACAAACTTCTTTCACTCCCTATTATTATTCAGCCCTGTGTGTCCTGTGTGGCGTGTGTGTTCTCTCTGTGCAGACCATCTGCCAGAAGACTCCTGCTCAGACTGCAGAGTACTTTGCTGCCTGCTGGGCTCTCAAGGCTATCAGTAAGGTAGGGGTTCCTCCGCACGCACACACACACACACACACGCACACACACACAGAGCCATCACCCACATCAGCTGATGTTAGCCCAGTGTGTCTGATCTGATCTGCTGAGCTCACACCCATATGTGTGTGTGTGCGTGTGTGTGCGTGCGTGTGCGTGTGTGCATGTGCGTGTGCGTGCGTGTGTAGCTGGTGAAGAGCTGTAATGACGGGGCGAGGAAGATGGAGAGGACGGAGCAGATGTACAGCATCCAGAAGCAGATGGACTTCGGCAAGATTAAGGTGCCACTGTGGGACGCTATGAATCCTATATAAAACACACACATTAATATACCTCTAGGTGACATCTATGTGTGTTTGTGTGTGAGTATATTTGTGTGTGTGTGTGTTCGTGATCATGTGTGTTCGTGTGTGAGTATGTTCACATGTGTGTATATGTGTGTGAGTATGTTCATGTTCTGTGTGTGTGCATATGTATGCAGCTGTTCCCGCTGATGTCGTGGTCTTGGTGAGCGGTGTGTATGTTTGTATGAGTATGTTGATCTGTCTGTGTGTGTGTGTGTGTGTGTGTGCGCGCAGCCGTTCCCGCTGGTGTCGTCGTCTCGGTGGGTGGTGAAGAGCGGAGAGCTGGCGGTGTGCACGGAGGAGCTCAGTCTCTTCTGGAAGGCCTTCAGCCACCGCAGCTACTTCCTCTTCCTCTTCAATGACGTCCTCATCATCACCAAGAAAAAGGGGTACGTCCAGCTCAGGGCCTGGGGCACCGCAACACGTGTGTATGTGTGTGTGTGTGTTTTATATTGAAAGTGTGTAAGAGCCCAGGGTAGTCACAGTCTTTTGCTCATTTCCTCAGTAGAGAGCCTGTGTGTGTGTGTGTGTGTGTGTGTGTGTGTGTTTTGCTCATTTCCTCAGTAGAGAGCCTGTGTGTGTGTGTGTGTGTGTGTGTGTGTGTGTGTGTGTGTGTTTTGCTCATTTCCTCAGTAGAGAGCCTGTGTGTGTGTGTGTGTGTTTTGCTCATTTCCTTAGTAGAGAGCCAGTATGTGTGCTCAGAATAAAGATTCAGCCAGACGTGCAGCCGGATCAGCAGCGTTAGGCTGACGAGCCTCTGAGATTACGGGGCGTAGCTGCTTCTGGCCTGATGTGGCCCTGACTCAGCTCTGATGTGGCCCTCATGTGGCCTTGACTTAGCTCTCATGTAGTCCTGATGGGGCCCTGATGTAGCCCACTAGCCCAGATGCATGTTTAAAGGAGACAGTATTCACTGCAATTTGCACTGTAGCGTAAAAGATGTGTATGAATATAAATAATGTAAAGAACTGTGTGTATGCATGTGTAGAAACATGATGAAGAAAAGAATGTGTGTATTTGTGGTGAAGAGGAGAGTGTGTGAAGCACGTGCGTGTTTGTGGTGAAGAGGAGGGTGGCTTTGTCTGTGTAGGGGGCAACAAGAGCCAGGAAAAATGTGTGTGTGTGTTTTCTACGTTCTACGTGTTGGGAGGTGAGACAAGATGAGAGAGTGTGTGTGTGTGTGTGTGCTGAGGCCATGAATGTGATTATACGAGGTGTGGGTGTGTGTGTGAGTGAGAGAGAGAGAGAGAGAGAGAGAGATGAGGGAGGTCCTCTGGCATGCATGGAATTCCTTGATGGCTCCCAGTATGTTTCCTGTCCTCCAGCCTCCCCACACACACAGGTTTTCAGTGTCCTGCAGTGTGTGTGTGTGAGAGAGCTGAGCTGAGAGACCGCAGCATCAGCGACCAGCCTGATATCATCTTCGATGTGTGTGTGTGTGTGTGTGATTTAACAAGTTAGATCCACTTTAAAGCATTTATGGATGTTGCTTAAGATATGGGGAAAGGTTTTATGGTCACTTAATGCTAAAATGGAGCTTTTTAGCCAATCCTCAAAACACTACATGTAGTGTGAATCTAACAAGGATGAACACTAAAGAAATGTCATCCCAATTGTGAAGTCTTGTCAGTGGTAACGTCATTGTGTGGGGATATGTATCACCTATGGGGATTGGGACACCAAAGAACAGACATTCATGTTACACAATATCAAAGGAAAACCTGTTGTAGTCCGTTGTAAAACTAAAGCACTAAGGCAAAACTGAGGCACAAAGCTAAGGTTGGGGAGAGGTTTTACCAACTCGTTAGAGTAACCTGAGGCACAAATAAAGCTAAACACTGGAGAGGCTCAAATAACAGGAAGGGGATTTTCTAGAATGACTCAAGCCCTCGTCCTGATTGAAATCCAACACAGAGTTTGTGGCACTACAGTGCCGGAGCTTTATCCATCAACCTAGATGATCCATGCAAATTCTACAAAGAGAAACTTGGGGGAAATCACTGCAAAACAATGTACAAAGGCGATATTGTCTCACATTAAATGAATTTGGGTTGTTATTACACCAAATGGATTAAGGTGTAGGGGTTGAATACTTATGCAAATGGGATTTTAGATTATTAAAATCTTTATATTGATATATTGATTACACTGATTAGGTAAATATGTATACATAGAAGTACATATAGAAAATAGTGATGAGGGTAGAATACTTTTGCAAGCTGTACGTCAGAGTTATAGGCTGTGCTGTGTGTAAGTGTTTATATGTGAAGTGCAGAGACTGTGCTAGACTGTGCCATGCTGGGGTGTGTGTGTGTGTTAACAAATGCATCTATTACATGTGTATATACACTGTATATATTGTGTGTGTATGTGTGTGTACACACACACACACACCTAATACATGTATGCATTATGTGTGTGTATAGCGAGGAGACATTTGTGGTGCTGGACTACGCCACGCTGGAGCACGTGTGTGTGGACGAGGAGCCGGGCAGCGGTGCCAACCCCCTGCAGCTGCGCGTGGTCATGGCCCAGAACAGCACCGGGCACAAGGAGCAGATCGGCCTGGTGGCAGAGTCCAAGTAGGGAAACACACACACACTTTATTTCTTAAATAGTCTTAGAATTCACACACACACACAACATACACCCTCCCAGTAAATCACTAATTTGGACAGAAATATTATCAGTACACATAAAAAAAAATAGAGACTGGCTCCATCTAGTGGTTGTACTCAGAATGGAAAAGAAACAGCTTTGCCATTGAGGCGTGCTATAACCCAGGGTCTTAATAATGCTCTGGCCAAGTGATTACATTGTTTGTGTTGGTTACAGATTCTCTAGTGTAAAGTCTGTTTCTGTCCATGCTTAAAAGCCTAGATTGGGCTAAGTGGATGACTTAGAGGATTGAATGTGTTAAGTGTGTTTAGTGGGTGTTGTAAGGCTTGCTAAATGTGTGTGTGTTGCAGACTGGATAAGGCTCGCTGGGTGACTGCCCTCCGGGAGCACAGACGAGCAGAGCGCGACACAAACAGAGATGGTTGGTGATTTCTCTTTCCAAAATGGCTGCCTTCACCTTTACATGCATTTGTACCGCTGTGTTGACCGACTTATAACCAGAAGTGTGAAGTTGAGCCATAAACACAGACACATGAATGTTGTAAACACAGTGGAGGTTTATGAGGAGTAGCAGGTCCAATCTCTTCCTCATTACTGCTGGTAATGACCAGTGTGAGGAGACGCAGGGGCTGCCTGGGAGCGCCGCCTGGTTTATGAGGCGCTCAAAGCCCTGTGCAAATAAGAGGGGTGTGTACGTGTGTGAGTGGGAAGGTGTGTGTGCAAGCTTGTGACAGCATATGTGCGTGTGTGTAAAGTGCGGCTCAGTGGCAGCAAATCACACAGGAAATGAGCGGCTGCTGTTGGGAGAATTGCTTTATTTCCCCGATCTGATGTCCACTGCTGGCAGTGTGTTTGTGCTGCTCACGCTACTGACCCGTGTGTGTGTGTTCCAGAGCTGCCGCAGTACGAAGCCACTAAGGCCTATATGCCGAAGACTCCAGATGAGCTGGGTCTACAGCAGGCAGAGGTGGTGATCGTGGAGCAGGAGGTGGAAGGTGTGGATCACCAACAAACACACTCCAGCACTCAGTCACACACACTCATCACCAACTACACTTTGACATTGAGGTCTAGAAGCATTTACAAGGCAGGGATCCTTTACACTACTGTGATGTGTTTATTAGGTCTCAATCAGATAGGTAATGTTATCCAATGTTGCGTTGTATACTACAGATTTGTTTTACTAAATAAAAAAAAATAAAAACACATTTTCAAAAAAACAGTAATATCTTGTTCAGCGAGGTGCACAGCGGAGTTTAGGGCTACGTGGAGTTCAATACAGAAACCAGCCTCGTCCAGGAGTGAGCTAGCTGTAGGTAGTCAGAGCAAGCTGTTGTGTGATTGGCTGAGAGTGGAGTAAGCTGACGTTTGATTGGTTGTGTGGTGCAGGGTGGTGCCACGGGGAGCGGATGCGTGATGCGGAGCGCGGCTGGTTCCCCTCGTCCTGCGCCAGCCAGATCACCAGCCGCATCACCATGATGTGCAACATAAGCCGTATGGAGCGCCTGCGCAAAGAGACCATAGTCTAACACACACAATCAACAGGAGTCTTGGACAACAGGGGACCAACACATGAGCCAACACCCACACACACCAGCAGACCGCAGCCTTTAACTACATATCTGGACAGTCGTGAGGACTCGCCCCTGCCTGTACACAACTGGAGGGCGGCACAGTGTGGAGATGCACTAACCTCCATAAACCTCTCCACTCCTGTGTTTGTACTTGTGGCTAAATACTTGACATTTACTAACACTAAACTGGCTGTTCTAAAAATGTGTTTAGATGTTTTCTGTTAAAATGCATGTATGATTGTGTCAGTTCATGTATGTATGAGTTTTTAAAAGTTACTTCAGTCATTCTGAAGGGTATAGTTAATACACACTTCATGCCTTCACTAAGTGACCAGGTCTTTTCAGCATTGTGGGGTGACCAGTGATTCACCTGCCTCAAGTGAAATGATCGAGTCCAGACAAATGGTAAAGTTCGTCTTTGACTTTTATTTGAGCTTGCCTTTTTGTCAAAATTCATGTTTGAATACATAAAAAGTTATTTAAAAATGTCAAACTGACCAGATATCAAATTACTTTTTTTTTTCTTTAAAAACCATTTGGTGTAAAAACTTAAGACCGATTTAGAAAAGCAGCTGCTGTTTCCCCAGAGCTCTAAGCTGTCACGTAAAAAGAATGGAAAAAAAGGGGTCTGCATAGATCCTGCAGGCAATCGGTGGAAATCTGGTCAAATGCGAGTTGCAAGCTTAGACGATCGTCAAGTCAAATCTGGTTCTTATTGCTCACATCTTTGATGTTTCTTTGTGTTGACATCACTCACTGCAAGAGAGAAGGAGAGCTCAGGGTCAGTGGGTCCAGCCTTGACCAACACACACAGAACAGAGAGGACATCAGTCAAGAGCAGGAAGCATGCATTGGTCAGGGAACAGTTTCAACAGTTACTCTAGTGGTCATTATAGCAGCAATGCTACTGAGCTGCAGTTACTCTAGTGGTCATTATAGCAGCAATGCTACCGAGCTGCAGTAAGGGAGTAGTGGTAGCAGCAGCAGTAATTTTAGTTTTATGCCATATCGGTATCTATGACCATCACAGTAGGGGAGCTAAAGTATGGTGTGTGAATGGAGAGTCCCAGAGAGGGGGACAGCAAATAGAGAGAGAAAGGTGTTGTGCCCGTGTGTGTGTGTGTCTGTCCAGAGGATGGTAGAGATGGTAAGCCTGTGTGTGCGCGCTTGGAGGATGGTAGAGATGGTAAGCCTGTGTGTGTGTGCGCGCGCATACCCGGAGGATGGTAGAGATGGTAAGCCGGTGTGTGTGCTGTTACTCGGGCCCGGCCTGCTCGGCCTCGGGAGCGGGCTTGTCGGCGGGGGCGTCGGAGGCCTTGCCCTCCTTGCCGTCCTGAGGCTTGCCGGTCTGGGGGCGTCTGCGGCGGTAGTTGAAGTTGCGTCTGTAGCGCCGCTGCCGGGGTTCCTGGCTCTGCGCGCCGTCACCCTGGTTCTCCTTGTCCTCCTCGCCCTCACGCACTGGCCGCGGCCGTGGCGGGCCCCTACTAAAAGACGCACACCACGAACGCTTACAACACACACTACACACGCTTGCAACATGAACCCCATCATACACACTCCCCGCATACACACACACACACACACACACACACACTACATGCACATCACAACCACTTAAAACACAGACACCCCCATCACACACACACACACAGCTGGCTCCAGGCTGGCAGCACAGAGGCGGGTTTGCAGGAGGCAGTGGAGATGTGGTCGCACTGCTCAATTTGCACGAGAGCTGATGGTGGCTCCAACCATAGAGGAGTCATATAGACTCTCTGGAGAGTGAGGCAGTATCTCCTGCATTCATCTCATGATGCTCAATAAATGGGTCATATAGACATGTCATACAGACCTGGGGAGAGTGAGGAAGCATCTCCTGCATTGGGTCATATAGAGCGCCGCTGTAGCAGGCAGCTCACTGCGCCGGGTTAGTGTGTGCTTCACCTCACGGTGTTCACTAATTTCACTGACAGGATAAATGCAGAGATCAAATTCAAGTATACTTGGCCTAGAAACCTTACATTATCCATAGCACAGACTGACTTTTCTGTAACGTGCTACACTGTATAGCCCTGGTCATATAGACATGTCATATAGACCTGGTTAAACGGCATTCATATCAATGGCTGATGCTAGGCTGGTTGCCTTAGCCAAATAACTTAACTGACTGCAGTCATCGCTACAAATGGCATCAACATTGCTTCAAGGCACATTTTCAGGTTAGATAGCACTTTACAGATGGCCGCAAATGTCGTCAATGTGGATCAGCTCAGAAGACTGCTTAGAAGCAGTCAGCTCATAGGAACATCCACCAGTTCACTGGTTGCCATAGAGCACTTGTCCAATGCCATTTTAAAGATGGTGGCAGCCAACTTGGATGCCAACTGGCTTTAGCTCAACTTCAGCATTATCACCTGGGTGTCATGCTGGAAAGGCTGGGCTCAGCCCACTGATGTGCTTACATAGCCTGGTTTCCAGAGTCACCACCTCATTTCACTTTGTGAAGAGCGTCTGGCCTCATGATTAGAAAATGTTTCCAACACTAGCACCGGAACACTTTGTGTTCCCTTCAAAACCATTGGTTATGGTGGACCAATGAGAAATCACATTGATCAGGGATTCCTAGCATGGACATGAATTTTTAAATGATTCCGATTGCAATTTTTTGATATTTGCAGGTGTTGCTACTACCGTTTACCACACCCACTTTTGATTTCAAAACTACCATCATCCCCTCTCGTTGCTAAATGGCCAGCCACCCCGATGGCTGAGGGAAACGTTAGTGTACGGTCAGACTCCAGACTAGTGTCTCAGTGGTATGAAAATGAACAGAGATATGAGACCTGCAGCTAGGCTAGTACTGTTCACCTTGGCAACATAGTTCTACTTTTCTACTGAGTAACAGGACTGAAGTGTGTTTATACAAGTCTTTATAATGCGTTTTAGGCGATCTCATCATAATTGGACAGCCCTAAATACAAGTGTAAAATCACCACCAAGATGCACTGTGATTATATCACAGAGGTGGTCTGACATCTCTTTTTTTACATTCTGATGCGTACCCACCAATAAGAGTCCTAATGGATGGGACTTTAGCAGTCGTGAAATACAAACACATGTGGTCAACCAAGTCTGTGGCTGTCCACCTTGGATACATGTGTATATGGGTCTCAGCTGTCCACTTATGATCAAACTGGCCCTGGAGCATTTTCAACCAAAGTGTAATCCTACCCTGAGGGAGTCAGAACCGAGTCAGTGTCTGGTGTTTTACACACTCCGAACCCTGACCTGGGTCAGTCCACTGGCCCGCTCCCCCAGAGCAGGACACCAGCCTGGCGCACACACACACACTCCCCCCCACCTGGGTCTGAACCTTGGCCTGAAGCCTCTGTAGTAGTTCTGCCGCACAGGTTTGTTGCCCTGGTCTTGACCACCCTGGTTGTCGTCTCCTTCTCCACCCTGAAAACACACACACAGGCACTCCGTTAGTCCACAGCCCTCCTGTTCACACAGCACTTACTCATCTAGCAGATTTTAAGTTTTAAGAAACCGCAGTGCGAAACCTTTTGCGATTTGATGTGTGTGTGTGTGTGTGTGTGTGTGTGTGTGTGTGTGTCTCATCTCACCTCGGTCATCTCCCCACGGGGGGCGCTGCTGTAGGGGGGTCTGCGTCCATAGCGCCGGCGCACGAAGTAAGGGGGATATCTGCGTCTGCCGGGGTAGGAGGGGCGCCGCTGCTGGGCCGGACCCTCCCCCTCCGGGGCGCTCTCCGCTCCTCCCTCGCGCTTCTCCCGGACCTCCCCCTCGCCATCTCCATCACTCTGGAAGTTGTCCTGGTAGTCGCGCGGGGGCCCTCTCCGGCGTGGGTACCGTCGATAGCGGTTACGGTCCGCTGCGTACTTGCTGCCCTGGACTGGGACTCCGCCTGGGCCGGTGACATTTGCTGCTTCTGCACCCTGTGGACACAGTCATAAAACACACGATATTTCTATCTAGACGAAAAAAAATCACCACAGTGGGTTATGGCGTGCTCTGTGACATTTCAAACAAAGGTACCTAAAAAAATCCATTCAAGGTCTCCACCTTGTTGGACACACATATGGAAGTTTTACTCATCACCAATGTGTTACTTACAAACTTCACTCCAGGTGATTGAAAGAACATTTAATAGGAGCTCTAACGTGTAGATGTAAATATACACACAAAACCAGGCATAAGCATGTGAGCTCAGCCAAGATGCTTTGGGCGACTACTGACCTTCTCCCCTTCGACCACATCAAACTCTACAGTCTCTCCGTCCCCCACGCTGCGGAGATACTTCCTTGGGTTGTTTTTCTTTATGGCAGTCTGGGGGTCAAAACAAAAAGCACACTGTTCTTTCCCATTCCACCCGAGGAGATGCACTTTAATAAAAACACACACAGGCGACAGAGCGTGTGATGTGTGCCTCCTTACCTGGTGTACAAAGACATCTTCTTTTGTGTCATTCCTGAGAAAATGAGGACAGCGAGTCTTTATAAAGCTTGTGGCTGATTCCATATGGCAGCTGCATGCACCCCCAATAGAAGCCCATTGAGAAACATGGCTGTGCAGCTTAAAGACTTTGAGGTGGCAATAAACAATGGCGTGCCACCAGCAGACTGAGCATGGCTCTCTAAGCATATCAAAGCTGTAATAGGATTGAGGATGTGTGCTGACCCACATATCACATTAGCCAAGAAATCCTACCTGTTGATGAAACCATAGCCGTTCCGAACGTTGAACCACTTCACTGTCCCCAGGACCTTTGTTGCTGTAAAAAAAAAAAAAAAAAAAACATGAATGTTTTACATCAGGCCTTCAAATTTAACAGGAAAGCAGCGCCTCCAGAAAAAAAAAGAGTTACACAGAACAGTTCAAGACAAGCAGGTGATGGCCAAAGAAAGTCAGCAGTCCAGGGTCACTGGGCAGTTTGTAAGAAAGTTATTTTTAACTGTCAACTGTCAATCTTTTTATAGCATCTGATGCAAATGCCTGCAGTACAACGACAGCTGTGCCATTCAGACAGCACTGACCAGACACAAGACCCCTCTTTACAAACAACACTCCCTATTTGAGAATGTTCAGATAGGACAACTAGTTCCATTACAATAATTGCTGGCCAACACAGCATTAGCCCGCAGTGCCCGCCCGTGTATACTTGTAAACGTATCCAGGAAACACTGGTAAAAAAGAAACAAGGAAGTGATTCAAAAAGTTACACGTGGTATGATGGCTTGTCCCCGCGGGGTAGCTACGCCAAGCTCATTCAATGCCGTGGCTAAAGGAGTTTACGATACTCAAATCGCATCATGCTCGAGGTCAGCTGAGGATGCGTAATATTTCATTTGGCTCGACCTCAGGGGAATATTAATCACTGGATTCAATAACACTAAGCAAATCGCGATCGTTAATTAACAGAACGCTCGGCGTAATCTTGGTATAATCAAGGCGATGTACTATCAGAGGCTAAGCTACGCTAGCTGGTTAGCATTTTAGCGCTAGCTCATTGGTTTTCAACCATGTGGTTGGAGATGCGCCAGTAGCTTAAGACCCAATGGACCTAATGCTAACTACAACTGCGCCTCAGCATGATATGTTCAATTCTCTATATTTCTAGCTAGACGAAAAATCGTCACAGTGGGTGATGGCGTGCTCTGTGACATTTCAAACAAAAGTACCTAAAAAAAATCCGTTCAAGGTCTCCACACAAAAGAAATCCCTACATCCCAAATATCATGGCAGACATTTTGGAGGCTCAAGCTAGCTCCTGTGCGCTAATGTTCAACGGGCAACCATAGCCGCAAAAGGCCCAACACAATGGCCAATATTACCCGTACCGCACGTTATTAAATTACCAATCAGTTATACTTGTTGTTAGGGGCATTCATGCGTGGAACGGATCGTGATCCAATAAAGGCGATGTCCACTCCAACAGAGGCTGATTTGAGTTGGGGTGAAATGCTGGCATGCTTTCTCATGAACAAAAGGTTCGGCTAACAGAGTTAGCTACAGTTTCATCTGCAGTGCAGTTATTTATGATAGCCAGGGCTGTCTGTGCGATTAAGTTAATTCAACGCTACTGGAATGTCGGTCACCAAACAAAATTCCAAAGATGGAAAATGCAGCAAACAGACCGTGTAACGTTAAACACATTTACACTCTTGGTGAAACGTTAGGGGGACCATTACAACGCCTGGTTAAAGAATTATGAGTTTTGATTCCAGACGTATCGGCCGGTGGAGGAGGGTCATGATCAAGGCCAAGCTCACATCCTAGCCGCCGGCTGGCTGATGTTAGATGAGCAACGTTACCAGAGCCACTGAGCCATGTGGCAACTTGTACCTACGTTTACTTACAACATAGAAAGGGATTCCTTAATGTTACTATTACAAATTCGTAAGATTCGCAAACAAGCGTTAATTCCCATTAGTTCATGTTCGAATGGAAGGATCTCAGTGATGCAAACGGTAAACGTATGTTAGTGGCTGCCATGTCACATAATCCAGCGAATTAGACGTAGAAATTGAGAATTCATTGTTAAATTCAAGCTCTTATCACGTATCACTGCCTTACTTCAGCAATCATAGCTTGGTACTAGGCCGACTTGTCTAGCCTGTTCCCGAGGACAGGCCGCTAGGTTAACATTAGCTTCTCACAGAACGCCACATAACTGAACAGTTTAGTAAAACAGCTGATCACCCAATAATGGAACGTAGACACTGGAAGTAGAATTAGAATCATATGTGAACGTTTCAATTTAAACTTACAAAATAAGCGGCCGTACTTCGACAGTTAACGTTAACAGTGGCTACAAAGGCTCCGAGCACAGCAAGTTAACAAGCTAACCAACGTTAGGTGGCTAACTTTAACATTACCAATCAGTTGTTCAACGTTAAATATATTGAACAGTAACGTAATTTATGATACGTGATACGTTTAATCTTGAAAGTCTTATATCACTGATCACTTAAAAATTGGTTTCTTGTTAACTAACTAACTTAAGATGAAGCCACAAGACCTAACCAGGGACGTTGAGTAGCGTAGCTACTATAAAGTTATGGCCACATAGCAATCACGCATCGTGTTGGCTACCATTAGCTAAGTAACGTTAACGATAGGCAGGTCAACCAGACAGCAGTCATATTGATTTCAATGCCTAAGGCTATATTATACTTCGAGAAACAGTGAACATCAAATAACTTAAGTAGTAGTATTCACTTTTCCCCACTGAACCAACTAGCTAGCTAGCTTACCGATGACCTTCTTGTCCCCCGCGGTAGCTGCGGCTGCCGGGCTGGATGGGCTCTCCGCATCGGCGGCAGGCTGCGGCGGTTGTTGTGTCTCGGCCTCGGTGCTCATGATGGTTTCTGGTTGGTAAAGACTTGTGCCGGCGGTGGCTCTCTAGTGTGTTTCCCGGTGCTAGATGGTAACCTGGGCCGGCGGTGGTGGGGGCTGCTGCCTTCGGGCTCTCAGCTTTCTTTTCTCCGCTCCCGTTGCCGATCGAACTGGACGGAATGGGGAACGAAGCCGGACGATATTCCGATAGAGCTTCCCTCCCATCCTATCATTTAATTGGTTTACAGCCTATTTCTCGACCAACCTAAACAATAATCTTTCTATCTATTGGTTCTAAGATGCGTCACTCAAAGGCCAACACGGTCTCCTCCCATTGTGATTGGCCCTTTAAGGTAACATTGAGAACAGCCCACGAAAGCAACCCAGATTGAGAAGTGAACTCAGTATAAAATCTTATGAACTTCATTAAGCTTGCCAAGGGTCGTCCGTGTGCGATTGTAAATCTATGCATATTTGGCTCAAATTATCATGTGCAAATAGTATATGAATAATCTCATGTACTTTCAATAATTCAGTTGAATAATAGTAATGTAAGTAGTTTTCAAATAATTCATTGGAGGGTTTACATGTCAGTTTTATCAAAGCGCCTTAGCCTTATCCCGCTGCAACTATTAGGAATGTAAATATGAAGGCAACCTCTGGTAATTCCTCGGCAGGGAATCACCTTGTTACAGACCTAACACGGTTGGACCAGCTGCCTACCATGTTAACATGCTAGTCACTCAGTTTGGGCTTGTTTCAGGATAATTATATTGTTTCATTTGGATGTTTTTTATTATTATTATTTTAAATGCACTATATCAAACATTTACCCCATGCACTTAATTTGAGTACATAATAACCATATGTCAATCACTGTTGACACTTGCACTAACAGTGAAGTTTTTCACGTCTGCAGTTAGTGCTCTATCCCCAGGCCTGGTTGGGGGAGTTTGGGAGGGGCGGCTGTGTGGGAATGAGTCTGGCTTCAGTATGGGTCCACCCAGTGGCTGCGCGGGGACAAAGCATGGTGGAGTGGGAGCCCGTCCCACACTGCCCGTCTCCTTTGTCATGGAAATGTGTCTGGCACTGTTTACGAGTGCTGCTGGATGTGTGAAGGCCTTGTTGTTAATGGCAAGCCCTGTTGTCGCACACAAAGCCACGCTTCAGCGCTGACGCCCAGGATCCTGCGACCCAGGCCCAGAGCCGCATCTGAAAGGCCCTCTTTGTAGTGAAGCCAGGGCTGGGTGAGGTTGGGATGCGGGGCAGGCCAAGTGGCCCACACAAAGGAAGTTTCAACTGGGCAGTTGGCATCGGGGAGTTAGCCTTCCACAGGGTGTGCGCGCGTCTACTGGTGGTGCTTTCGAGGACACGGGGAAGGCCTGTAATCCACCAGTTACCACGCACGCACGCACGCACACACACACACGCACGCACACACAAAATGTAGGCTGTAGCCTTAGTGCAACCTGATATAACAAGTTAATCAGCATTTTAGCAGACCATGGTAGCGTGATATACACATTTATGCTCATCACGGTGACAGATCCCAGTGCAGAGAGGACAGCAGGAGGTTTCCATCTGAGCAGCACACAGCAGCCATGAGCGACCCCAGCCAGAGACTCTGGGCTCAGGCACAGATGAATCACTTTGAGGGTGACGTACAAAAAACAAACAGGTTGATTTATTTGGTAACATAATCAGTTCCCCCTACAGTTGAGAAGTGCAAAAATAAACAAACTAAATATGCCTCTTTTTCAACAAAGTATGAACACAACTCCGATACAATATAGAGGGAATACCCAAACACCAAACTTCCTATGGCTGTTTTACAAGCGATAAGACCTGCTCAGAGTGCGGCAGAAGTGCCGTTCGCCCTATTAACAGTTTATGTGCCATCAAAATGTTTTTGTAGATGAAATGATTTTATAATGGGAAAAAAAAACACACAATGCACACATTATTCAGGTGTTTGGCAGCACTGTATATTTGAAATTGTTCAGATCATTAAATCAGATTATTTTCCACGTGTTTGCGGCCAGTCCAACAGTAAAGCTCCTGTCCTTCAGGTGTCCCAGTGAAGAGCCTCTGCGTACAGGGGCCAGGTGCTGTCGAGAGGTGGGGTGGGTGGGGAGGGGGGTCTAACATGCCATATACCATTTGTTGCATGCACATACATACACACACACACATTTTTACACCAGTCATCATAAGTAAAAATATTTCCGCACAGGGATAGGGAGTCGGAGTAGAAAACGGAGTCGGTCCAGAAAGCAGAAGAGCTCCAAGCGGGCTACATTTCCCCACACTGGCTAATCACTATGGGCAGCTTGGGCTTGTTGTTGGGGCCTGTGGGGACATTCTGGAGGGAGAGAGGGGCAGTTACTCAGCATGACAGAGCATTCTAGAAGCCACACAGGCATTTCAAGCATCAAAATGAAGCTGTAGAAAGCGCTCTGCACATCAGCGCCGACATTTTTAACTGGCAAGCATTGGTCAAACGTTGGATTTTATTGAAGGGTGCCAACAAAATAGAACTGAATCGTAATCTACACGGTGGCCAGTGGCAAAGTGAAGCTGGTGTGCGGAGCTGTATTGGAATGTAATGGAATGGAATGCCGAAAGTGGAGTCTACCACACGCCAGTATTGTAGTCAAGTGACTATGCCCCGAGTCCGAGTCCAGGTTTGAGTCTCCAGTGTTCAAGTGCGAGTCAAGTCCAAGTCATTAAAAAAAAGTCAAGTCCGAGTCGAGTCCACTACTCATCCGAGTCAAGTCCGAGTCTAGTCACTATTAAATGCAAAACAAACAACCTTCGAGGCATTCATGTCTCCAGGAATGTGGCGCCGTTAAAGTTAACGTCCGTTACTGTAGAAAAATGGCATGATGTGTGATGTAGGCCTATGACATGAAGCAGTAACATTCCATTGCACTAATATTAAAACTGAGAATAATTTAGATATTAAAATCATATACCAAATAATATTCTAATGACATATTATAGCCTAATGACATTACAAAAAAAAAGTCGAGTCCTCGTCTCAATTTCCGAGTCTGAATGTACAAGTTCGAGTCATTCAGTGCTCAAATCCAAGTCAAGTCATGAGTCTCTAAATTTAGCTCATGACTCAGACTCGAGTCCGGGACTCGAGTACTACAACACTGCCACACGCATGTGGGCACCAATGTGCATAGCGCTTCACAACTATGGAAACCATGACAACCCATCACATCAATTCACAGTCACACCTCACTAACTAAAAACTGAAACATGAAAACAGCAAGCAGAAAATAAACAGGATATGAAGCGCGTCAACTAACCTCAATTTTTCTCATGACGAGTAGCCCATCCACCACTTTCCCTAGACAGAACAAACAGAGCAAAACATCACCTCAGCATCATCATAGCCTTAAAGGAACACCCTAACTCTTTTGCCGTCTGCCCCAGAGATAGAGATGAGGATACATAGAGTGGGTTCCTGGGTCCACTATGTTGAGTGACATCAAAACATTCTCCTGCCCCGAAACTATAGAATTCTCCAACTTCCCAGGTGCTCATGAAAGCACCAATACCCTTCTCCTCTCTGTGCCTGCAGTAACCCAGTCTGACATTGTTAGCCTAGCTTAGCATAATTCACTGGAATGGGTTACACCAGTTGGCCTATAGCTAAATGGGAGACACCACTCATGCTCCACGGTCAATGAAGTAACTGTTTGAACAGATACAGTCACCACATACCAACACTTTTAGGAGCTACACTACATTTACAATCTCTTAGGGTGTACTTGATTCTGATTGGCCATATATATATATATATGATAGTCCATGGGCCAGATGAGATGTCGGTACCACTCAAGGTGGCAAAGGTTGCTTATACTTTTTGAAAAGATACATGTCTGTAGTTTGCATTTTTGTATGATAACCCTGGAGTCACAGCTAAATTAGTGTGCCTATCTTGTTATTGGCCTTTGTTAAAGACATATTTGCATATTTGATTTTATTATGTTTGGTATCATTTTAAAGAGCTCAGCTTTTTTCACCTTTTGTGAACACTTTGGACAAATACAGCCGACCCTGGAGCTCTTCAAACTTTTAATCACACAAATTTTCCTGCCATTTCTACCAAATCATCTTTTTTCTTTTAATCCTATGGCATCGGGGAGCATCAGAGATACAAAATACAAACACTGCAATACTGGCATGACTCTAAGGATTCAGAAAATGTATAATTTACCCATATTATCTCATTCTGAGGTGGTGATTTTCAGCTTTATATCAGGCATGGCTTTTTTTCCGAAGAAAGGTAGTTTTGCCAACCTCTGAGACTCTGTCTTTAATTTATACTCAACCATCTTCTGGGCTTTGTGATTTTGTAGTGTATTTTGCTATTGCTGGTCCTGTCAGCACTGTCTGACCACTTCTATTTGATCTGAGCTTCAGACAGTGACAAATGTATGCTTGTTTGTGTGAGGCCAAAACTGGTGCATGAACATAACTTTTTGTCTATTAAGGGTTGAGACCAGACCAGGGTCAAACCTGAAACTTAAAAAGCCTCAGGGCAGGGCCACAAACACTGACCCTGGTTGCTTCACATGAAAATGAATGGTTCTCTATCAGTCGAACTACTCAGCATTAATCAATGGGAATACACTCCTCGATCGTGTGATGACCACTGAAGTCCTCTAATAGGTTCCATTGGCACGAAACGGCTCGGCTTTATATTAGCCAGCACGGCCAATGCCAAACAGTGCCGTATATCTGAACAACATAAACGACCATATGGAAGTCCGAACTTAGCCGGCTGTTCTACTGCTCCCCTCCTAGTATTTCCTCCGCACATTATGTAAATGAGCTATGTCTGAACGAAGCGGAGAACATGCGGTTAAGATTCACACCACGTGACGGCGTGTCAATGGCGTTTCTTTCGTGCGTCCATGTGGCGGGAGCACTTAAATGCCAGGGTCAGGACCATGATGGAGTGGCATAATGCTGTCCAGAAAATCTCCGACCTGGAAAGACGAAGACATCACGGAGCTACATGAGGGCAGACAGCATTGTGATAGAATACATGAAGGAAATGGCAAGAGACACGTTGATGTAGGCCTACAACCGCATCGCAAGCCCAAAGGAATCCAAAAGACCAAATCATCATAAGCAGAAAGCGCTGAAAAGGCAGTACAACGACGTCATTGATGACAATAACGGTATTACAGTATAATATAAGAGTATTTAATAAATTGTTAGCCAACACGGTCGGTTTTCTGTTCATTGATAGCCTTCTCATGACCTCACTGCTGAGCCCAATATTTTTTGAGAATGAATAATACCTAGCTAGAGAAAATGACTTACGTAAATGCAATAGACACATACAGTATTTGACTAGTTTGCAGGAGCATACAAAAGGCATGTGAATGGCAGATTATCATTTAGGCTGCCACTCAACGAAATGCAGGCATTGTAGTTAGCAGGTGCACCTGCCATTGGGACAGGAGAGATGCTTTTGGAAAAATAAACCAGGAAAAAACGAACCACTTCACCGTTATGTTAGTATTTTGTTTGCTGTTTTAAACCGTTGTATATGATGGCCTTGAAGTCTTGAGTTACTGAATTGGCTGGTACCATAAAGCCTACAAGTTTATGCATGCTCTCTCCAACGCAAACCAGATTTGGGTTCCATAGCCAAGTAATTCTGCTACATAACGTTGAAAACAGATAAATGTGTTTATTTGAAGCACAGATACAAATACTGTAGGTCAGCTTCAAGTAGGCCTATGCGCACTTACGTGACTACTTCAAGTATTAGCCTACGCACAATAGATTTTTCTTCTTTAGCCTACATAATGCATAGATTTTGTAAACAAAAACAACAGCTGTGACAGCGGCCGCATATATTCTGCGTCATAACACGCCTCTTGCGAACTCTGCAAGCCCCCACTCCTCACTCGACAACCACACAGAGATTCTGTAATGTGCTTGTATGTCGTGATTCTGTAATGTGCGTGTATGTCGTGTATGTCCATTTGCATAAACTGTCTGGGTATATCTCATGCCCGGACAGAGTTGGCAGTCCCACAATTCTGCTCGCACTGGGGCCGAAGGCTGTCCTCTTCCGGGCTACCTTGCCTGAGGAGATGGAGGCCAACGGCCCCCCTCCCAGTCCGCCACTCAAGGGGAGCCACTCGCGCGAGTGGCTGCTGGTTGAGCAGGGGGAGGCGAATTTGCCGGTCAGGCTGGCTGCAGAGTCCCCCACTCTCCAGGAAGCTCTCTGGGGTCTCATGATGATGACCAGGTATCCGTGGCCTCTGAGAGTAGCTCGCATAGTAGCTCGGACGATGCGCTCTTGGTGGAAACCCTATTCAGCGTGATCACCCGTCCAGGGCTTCGGGCCCTTCTCTGCCCTGCATGGGGCAGAGGAGCAGGGGCTGATCCACTTGCCCAAGGTGGAGGAGGCGCTGTCTGCCTAACTCGTCCCCCAGGGAGCATCAGCCCGTAGCCCGGCCACTTTGCCATCTAAGCCATGCAGGGCCAGGCGTCTAAAGCCATGCAGGGTCAGGCGTCTAAGGCTTATGCCTGTGTGGGGCAGGCATGCCGTGCCCTCAACACCACAGCAATCCTCCAGGTCTACGCCGTGGAGAGCATGAGGCTGGCTGCGGAGGAAAACGAAGCCCACGACTCCACTCCCTGAATGGAGGAGAGCACTGAACCTGGCCTTGCGGGCCTCGAAGTGCGCAGCCCTGGCACAGGGCAGAGCAATGGGCCATTTGGTGGGGCTGGTCCACCATCTGTGGCTCACGCTGTCCCAGCTACCCAAAAGGGAGTAGACTCCATTGCTGGATGCGCCTATCTCCCGCTCCGGATTGTTCGGGCCGACGATGGAGAGTATGAGGGAGCATTTCGAGGTGCCGCAGAATAGCGCCGTGGTGCACAAGACATTGCTGCCCCGGCAGGAGGCGATCTCCCATCCCGCCCCCCCACTAGCTCCGATGGCGGTACATCGGCAGAGACAGAGGTGCAGGCAGCAGCAGCAGCCAAGATCGGCCGGTCAGCCCCAGAGGAATAGTTTCCCACAGCAGGGCGGATGCCTCCCTCCTAGGTTGGGGAGCGGTGTGCGAGGGGCGAGCGGTCCGAGGGACATGGAGCGAGCAGCTGCAGCGGCCCACATAAATGCGCTGGAACTTTTAACAGTGCATCTAGTGCTCAAGCATTTTCGCCGGCTAATCGCAGGGCGTGATGTATTGGTGAGGTCAGACAATACAGCGTCGGTAGCCTTTATCAATCGGCAAGGCGGCATTTGCTTCCCGCAGCTATGCGGTCTGGCAAAAAGGTTGCTGTTATGGGAGAGGTGTCACCTCTCAGTCTGCACAGTTCATGTTCTGGGAGAACAGAACAGGACGGCAGATATGCTCACGAGGGGCTCCCAATCACTAGCCTGGCTCTGCCCTCCTACGTACTTCCGCTCAATTTTCATTTCCCTTCAGTAAGTCGTCTGGGTCTGCGGTATATTCACAGGTTTTCTCTGGCCAAAAATGTGCAGGTCCAATCAGCAAACAGAGGGAGTAGCTGAGAACGATGACGTTGAAGTTGTGCGCTAGTTTGAGCATGACATACGTTACGACCAAATGTTAGCGATTGATTATGGCAGATCAGAGTGGCTCTGGGCAGATCCAATAGTTTTTAACTAGTGGCCAGACTCTCTGTACATTATGAATTATGTACGAAAGTTGGGTAGGACCAGGCTACTATCACATTGGGAGTGGCATCTTCACCCACAGGGGGTGTGGCAGCGCTTCGGGAAAGCTCATGTCGATCTCGTTGCCTCGCGCGACACGATATACTGTGCTCTGGCACACGAATAGCTGAAGGCCTTGCTGTATGCTTTCCCCCCGAAGGCATTGATCCCAGCGATGTTGGAGAGAGTGAGGAGAGACAGGCATAAAGTGATTCAGATAGCCCCTTGGCGCAATCAGATTTGGTTTCCGGTTTGACCCTGGTCTGGTCTCAACTCCTTCATGGACAAGAAATTATGTTCAAGCACTTGTTTTGGCGTCGCACAAACAAGCATACATTTGTCACTGTCAGAAGCTCAGATCAAATACAATTGGTCAGACAGTACTGACAGGACCAGCAATAGCAAAATAAACTACAAAATTACAAAGCCCAGAAGATGGTTGAGTATAAATTAAAGTCAGAGTCCAATAGCAAAGGAAACCTCAGAGGTTGGCAAAACTACCTTTCTTCGAAAAAACGGCATGCCTGATATAAAGTTGAAAATCACCACCTCAGAATGAGATAATATGGGTAAATTATACATTTTCTGAATCCTTAGAGTCATGCCAGTATTGCAGTGTCTGTATGTTGTATCTCTGATGCTCCCCGATGCCATAGGATTAAAAGAAAAAAGATAATTTGGAGGAAATGGCAGGAAAATTTATGTGATTAAAAGTTTGAAGAGCTCCAGGGTCCCCTGTATTTGTCCAAAGTGTTCACAAAGGACTTGAATGAAAGCTGAGATTGTCCTCTTTAAAATGATACCAAACATAATAAAATCAAACATGCAAATATGTCTTTAATAAAGGCCAATAGCAAGATAGGCACCTGTGTCAAAAATGTGTTTTTTCAATGGGGGAGAGTATCTTTAACAGCTGATAACACTAATTTAGCTTTGACTCCAGAAGGGTTATCATACAAAAATGCAAACTACAGATATGTATATTTTCAAAAAGTATAAGCAACCTTTGCCACCTTGAGTGGTACCGACATCTCATCTGGCCCATGGACTATGATACATTACATGCAATACTGTAATGATGTGGTGATGTCACTGCCAGGTGAGACTCACCGAACACAACATGCTTCCCATCCAGCCAGTCACACTTGGTGCAGGTGATGAAGAACTGACAGCCATTAGTGCCGGGCCCACTGTTAGCCTGGAGACATACATAGAGAGAGAGATAGAGAGAGAGAAAGACAAGTCACACACGCATACAGAGAAATAAAAACAAAAACACATAGAAAAACCCTGGCCTGTGTGTCTAACTCGTTTAACCGTAGACACAGGCATCCATGCACATGCAAACACAAGCCTGTCACGATAATTATGTTATCGACTTCTCGCATGATATGAAAATGACCACAATAACTTCTGCAGACCTCTAAATTTACATTTGAGTCATCGGTTTGAAGTATAAAAATAGCTATGAAGACAGGCCTACACATACACAGAATATCACACCTGCCTGGCCATCTTACCATAGCCAGAAGACCTGGGGCTGAGTGCTTCATCTTGAAGTTTTCATCTGCAAAAGGACCTCTGTAGATGCTGCATATTCCAGTGCCATCCCCCTGCACACACACACACACCCAGCAGTTCAATAAACACAGATTAACAACAGACACTGGAACACAACAGTCAAATGAATCAACAGGTTCATCACACAGGTAATCATAATAAATCATTTAAGAAATTGGGTCAAAGGGGCACTCCTGATGAGTCTGGTATCACATTGTAAAGATAGTCTTTGAAACACTGTTCTATGTATCTTTTATAAAAACTACAATGCTTTTTGTAGTGTCATGTCTGTGTTGTATGTGTTTTCTATATGGACCCTGAATCTGGCGCGCGTGCGCACACACACACACACACACACACACACACACACACACACACACACACACACACACAGAAAGAAAGAGAGAGCACAGAGCCTCCAATAATGGTTCAAACCCACAGACAAAAGCAGTACTACGCTGCATGGCCACCAGAGGGGGTAAGCATACAGACCACTGCTCTCCCCACAGAAGAGCTCTCATATAAGAGGAAGAGGAAACTCATCAGCACACCTAGGCAGGCGGCATGGCGAGCTGCAGAAAGGTGCAGCTATAAGACCTAAAGCTGCCAGAGGTGGACGAAGTACACAATTCCTTTACTTAAGTGAAAGTATAGTCACACCTTACCAAATATTACTCCAATGCAAGTGGAAGTTGCTAAATCACATTTTTACTTAAAGTTGAAGTATAGAAGTACATGCTTTTGAAAATACTTAAGTATACAAAAATACAAGCATTTGTCCTTTTTAATGTAATGGCCTTTTTTAATGTAATGGCCTTTACATCCAACAAAAAACATTTTACCTATTTTCATAACTTTGCAACTGTTCAAATGGATGCAATAATATAATTTAAATTATTATTCATTCTCTGTTCACAAATCTAAAAAATGTCACTGCCGAACACAAAACCAGATAACTGAATTATGAGTAGATTATTTATTGTTTATTATTACACGGCTCCTCACAAGGCAAGTAGAACGCTCCATTGACACTCCAAGTTTCCAAAAATATTAATACTCAAGTAAAGTACAGATACTCAAAAATCATACTTAAGTACAGTAATCAAGTAAATGTACTTAGTTACTGTCCACCCCTGAAAGCTGAACACATATTTCTATACAGTATCTGTATCAGCAGGTTTTATATTTGAAGAGTTTGATTCCAAAATGCTACAGTATATCTCCATTTTTAAAAACATTAATAAATCATGTTATTATGACCGCCGCTTCGCTGCACGGCGGTCATATAGGTTTAGTCAGATTTTTTTTTCTTTCTTTTTCGCATGGCCAATTTTCCGTCAAAGATTCCCGGGACACTGAAAGACCAGGGTACACGAAACTTGGTGGGCATGTAGCCCCACATGGATAGCATGGAACCTCCGTTTTGATCTGTAGCCCCCCCACTGGACTGGACACCCCGAAAGGAGGGTAGGGCAGAAACAGTTTTCTGTGAATATCTCGAGAACCATAGGGTTTAGGAAGACAATCTTTTTTTTGTATGTTGATCTTAAGGGACCATGTCAACCATTCCATAACCACTCATTTCATGTATAGCGCCACCTAGTTAAAAACAATAAAGTAAAAATGAGGTGTTGTAATCGCAGGTATCTGTGACCTAACATGGTCAAAACCGCATGAAATTGGAAGTGTATGATCATTATGACACCCTCTGAAGGCACGCCAAGTTTCGTGGAATTCCGTTCTAGGGCCTAGGAGGACCACCTCTTTTTTGTATGTTGGTCTTAAGGGGCCAACCCATCCCATTACCACTTATTTCATGTATAGCGCCACCTAGCTAAAAATTAAAAAGCAAAAAATTAGGTGTTGTAATCACAATATCTCTGGCTGACATGGTCAAAACTACACGAAATTGAAAGCGTAGGATCATTATGACACCATCCGAATGCATGCCAAGTTTCGTGGACTTTCATTCATGGGGGGCCATACAATAAATTAATTTATGTGTACATTTAGTGACCGTACACCAACAGAGTTTTCTGTGAATATCTTGAGAACCGTAGGGCCTAGGATGACCAATTTTTGGCGTCAGTTTGCCTCCAGGGGTCATGTTAACCCATTCCATATGCACACATGTGCATAAACAGATATTCACACTCACACACACACACATACACAGTAATCATACGTATGACACACACACACACACAGTAGACATATGTACGTATGCATGCACATGCACACACACAGGCACACCCACAAGCACGTGCACGCACACGCACACACACACAAACATAAACACGTACACATGCACACAATTCAAGAATTTCTCAGAATTATGAACAGGCAAGATGGGGGTGGGGTTGTATAAAATCCCAATGTCCCATTGCGGTGACAGGGACACTAAAAATTGCAGGAGATGTTTTCCTTTGCATGAATGTTAAATTGAGGTCCTGACTCACCATGGTTGTTAAAAATCCCATTGCACTTATCACAAAGAGTAGGTGGTTCCCTGATTTGCTTTATTTATGTACACATACATAAATACACACACACATGCGCACACACACACACATACACACACAAAAACACACTACACATGCACACACGCATACATGCACACACACGACACGCACAAACACGCACACAAACAAACACACACACACACACACACACACACGCACCCACACATACAAACACACCCACATACACAAACACACACTCACACACAAAAAAATACACAAAAAAACACACAAAAAACATATACACAAAAACAACCACACACTCTGCAGACACTCAATTACAAACACACAAAAAAGGAACAAAGTAGGAAATTAACACAATTTGACAAGCGTGACATATTTTTCTGGAAAAAATGTGCTGGACTAGGTGGCGGTCATATTTTGTACCGCTCTGCGGTACATCTAGTTTAATTGCAGTGTTGGGTTAGGTTACTTTGAAATGTAATCCATTACAGAGTACAGACTACACACCAATTTTTGTAATCAGTATCGTAATCCATTGGATTACAAAAATAACATAACGTAATTTGAATTCTTTTGGATTACTTAAAAAATAAAAAAAACTCAAAAATGAAATACATTGAATAAAAAAAGACAGAGGTTACAAATACATTGAATAAAAAAGATAGCAAGCGGCACTTGCTGCCAGGTTGTGCTAGGTTGAGCGAATGGCCCAAAGATTTGTGTTGTGGTAATGCTATTTCTGCTACTTTATGGTACACACACTCTAAAAACTACTGGGATTGGAGATTGAGTTCCAAACCACCAACCCTGTGGCTGGGTTATGGAAAATGACCCAGCATGGGCTAACATAGCCCAATAAATGGTCAAACTGCCACAACCCAGTAATTGGGTGCAGAAATAACCCAGCATTTTTTAGAGTGCATGTAGCCCCCACTCTCCCTTTTCACCACAAATTGCATGTTCATGTCTAAACTTCACTCCTGATCTGGGTCATGACACCAATGCCTTGTGCTGATTTTCACGGCTCAGCCCTGCACTCGCCCGGACTCAAACCCACAAACAGCAGCACCTTGGATTCGGGAATCAAGCATGCTAACAATCGAGCTAAAAGCCCAGTCTGCTGGCTCTCTTACTAGCACAACTCTTAAGGTGTTGACACACACACACACACACACACACACACACACACACACACACACACACACACACACACACACACACACACACACACACACACACACACACACACACACACACACACACACACACACACACACACACACACACACACACACACACACACACACACACACACACACACACACACACACACACACACACACACACACACACACACACACACACACACACACACACACACACACACACACACACACACACACACACACACACACACACACACACACACACACACACACACACACACACACACACACACACACACACACACACACACACACACACACACACACACACACACACACACACACACACACACACACACACACACACACACACACACACACACACACACACACACACACACACACACACACACACACACACACACACACACACACACACACACACACACACACACACACACACACACACACACACACACACACACACACACACACACACACACACACACACACACACACACACACACACACACACACACACACACACACACACACACACACACACACACACACACACACACACACACACACACACACACACACACACACACACACACACACACACACACACACACACACACACACACACACACACACACACACACACACACACACACACACACACACACACACACACACACACACACACACACACACACACACACACACACACACACACACACACACACACACACACACACACACACACACACACACACACACACACACACACACACACACACACACACACACACACACACACACACACACACACACACACACACACACACACACACACACACACACACACACACACACACACACACACACACACACACACACACACACACACACACACACACACACACACACACACACACACACACACACACACACACACACACACACACACACACACACACACACACACATTTACAAAAGAGGGTATTTGGTATTTTATTTCAAAATAGGCTACGTCCTGATGTATCTATGCCCATCTCTGTATGTATTGAAACACATAAATAAAATGTAATCAAGTAATCTTCGACAATGTAACTATAATCTGATTACACATTTTTCTTATCTGGTCTGATTATAGTTACTTGTTTTTTGTAATCTGATTATGTAATCCAGATTACTTGTAATCAGTTACTACCCAACCCTGTTTAATTGTATATTTCAGGTAATAGCAATCCATTTGCAGTTTTGCCATTTTGATTGCGATTTTCACGTGATCGGCCATGACCGGCGACCGGCCGGTCAGTCTGAGACATGCCGATTTTATGCCGGTCAAATACACTCGTGCGCCGCAATTGTGACAACACCCAGCTGAGTTTGCAAAGTTTGAAGAAGCTAGCAACCAGGCCAACACTCAGGGCTGGATGTAGGGCTACAAAGAAAGCGCTAATAGGCTAGTGAGTTTTTCTATGCAGCAAACGCTGTGCTTTACCATTGGCCTACTGCGTGGAATTTACTAAGCTGTCACTTCATTAGGCTACGTAGCTAAACATCGCTCATCGCCGCCCGTCACTGCCGCTAATTGTGTGCCCACAGCTGAACCACAAGCCTGCTGAACGGAGATAAACGACTGCGATATTAAAAATAATCAAAGAGGTCAACAAGCAGTGACATACAGTAGCCCTAGTAGTTCTACTCCACTGAAAAAAAAAAATGCTCTTAACTATTTACTGCACGTAGACCGGTGGCTATGCCTTTAAAATACCCTAGTCTAGCAGATTGAGAAGTGGATGTCGTGAAAGTGAACAAACGATAGCCTATTAGAAAGGCAAACAAACGTTAAAGTTGCTTTTGACATAGTAGCCTACAATGAAGAAAACTGATGCTCTGAATACTGAATCAGTCGTCTCTGAAAGTTTCTATAGCCTAATTGATGAATTTAACCGGAATTTGGATTTAATTTTTTCACCGCAAAACAGACGTGCACTGTTTTTAGGTGGAGCACCTAATCGCTATTAGCACTTCTCCCCTGTGTTTGCGTGATAGCCTAGGCTGCTACCACTTTTCCCTCGCCCTTCCATAAATTCATCAATGCATATGAAAATATGTTACATGGTAGTATGTTCAAATGTATCATGAAAATTGTTCTTAAATCTTTAGTTGGATATTGGATGTGAGAAGCATACAATGGGTGTTCCATAACTTAACTTAATCCATAATTTGATAGCCTACTGCATCTGAAGTTAGACTTGAAAAAGAATCTGTCTGCTCACCGGTTCCATTTTTTTTTAACAGCCATTTCATCATTGATAAGTTGATTACACGTCTATATTAACATGTTCTATAAAAAAAAAGATAGAAAATAACTATTTGTGTGTGTGCTGTAAAATGGTTAGAAGAAATGAAATCGGAATCGGCTAAAATCGGTATCGGCAGGTCAAACTCTATGAAAAATCGGAAATCGGTATCGGCCCAGAAAATTGCAATCGGTGCATCTCTAATTTTGATTTGAGTAAAGATTAATCAAATAACAATAACCCAATTGCCGTTGCACTGAAATTACCTGTAAAACAAAATGTAACAAAATGATTTAGTATCAAAGTCAAAGTCAAAGTCAAAGTCAGCTTTATTGTCAATTCCTTCACATGTTCCAGACATACAAAGAGATCGAAATTACGTTTCTCACTATCCCACGGTGAAGACAAGACATATTTGACCAATTTTTTGTCCACAGACAACATAACATTCAAGTAAACAAAAAAAGTAAGTAAATAAGTGAATAAGAGGGCACATATAATAATTGAAAAAATAAGAGCAGCAAAATTTTTTTTTTGAAATTGTGCATAGACAGTCAATAAAATACTAGTGCAAATACTGTAAAAAATACTATAAAATACTGTTTGACCTAAGTAATAAAGAAAGTGGCATAGTGGTGCAAGTTATTGTAAGAGCAGCAGAAGTGTTGTGTTTTCAGGACAACAACACCAAGTTGTAAAGTGTACAAGTGTGCAAGTGTTCAAGTGTGCAGGTGGAGTAGTGCAGGCGGCCATTGTGGGTCCAATGTCCAGGGTGTTATGTAGCTGAGGGTGGAGGGGGAGAGAGGGGAGAGAGTTCAGCATCCTTACAGCTTGGTGTATGAAGCTGTTGGTGAGTCTGGTAGTGGGGAGCGCAGGCTTCTGTACCTCTTCCCAGAGGGCAGTAGATCAAACAGATTGTGAGCGGGGTGACTTGCATCACTCACAATTTGGTCAGCCTTGCGGGTGAGGTGGGTGGTGTAAATGTCCTTCAGGGGGGAGTGAAGCACCAATGATCCTTCCAGCTGTGTTCACTATAAGCTGCAGGGCTTTCCTGTTGTATTCAGTGCAGCTTTCCCCACACAGCCATACAGCTGGATAGGATGCTCTCAATGGTGCCTCGGTAGAATGTGGTCATGATGGCTGGTGGAGCACTTGCTCGCCTGAGTTTTCGCGAGGAAGTACAGGCGCTGAGCTCTCTTTCGCCAGTGATGCAGTGTTGGTGGTCCAGGAGAGGTCTTCACTGATGTGCACCCCCAGGAATTTGGTGCTGCTGCGGCTCTCTCCACCACAGCACCGTCGATGGTCAGTGGCAGGTGTTGGGTGTGACCTCTCCGGAAGTCAACAACAATCTCTTTGGTCTTGCTGACGTTCAGCAGGAGGTTGTTGTCCCTGCACCACGTGGTCAGATGGTCGACCTCCAACCTGTATTGAGTCTCGCTAGCCCTTGGTGATGAGACCCACCAGAGTTGTGTCGTCAGCAAATTTCACTATGTGATTGTTGCTGTAGGTTGCAGTGCAGTCATGCGTCAGCAGGGTGAAGAGCAGCGGACTGAGCACGCAGCCTTGGGGGGCCCCTGTGCTCAGTGTGATGCTGCTTGAGGTATTGTTGCCAACACGTACTACTTGGGGCCTCTGACAGAGGAAGTCCAGTAGCCAGTTGCAGAGGTAGGTACTGAGTCCCAGTTTGTCAAGTTTGCAGATGAGTTGTTGTGGTATTATGGTGTTGAATGCAGAACTGAAGTCTATAAACAGCAATCTCACATATGAGTCTCTTTTTTTTCCAGGTGGGTGAGGGCTGGGTGGAGGGCAGAGCAGATTGCATCCTCTGTAGACCGCTTGGCTCGGTATGCAAACTGGAAGGGTCCAGGGTGGGGGAGAATGGCTTTGATATGTGACATGACAAGCCGCTCAAAGCACTTCATGATGATGGGTGTCAGTGCCACAGGGCGGTAGTCATTGAAGCAGGATGGAGCAGTTTTCTTCGCACAGGTATGATGGTGGCAGCTTTGAAACATGATGGGACGATGGCTTGCTTCAGGGAAGTGTTAAAGATGTCTGTGAAGACATCCTTAAGCTCCCCGCGCAGTCCTTCAGCATACGACCTGGGATGTTGTCTGGACCTGTTGCCTTACGGGTGTTGATAGCAGCAAGTGTCCTCTTCACGCTGTCGGCAGAGAGGCACAGGGCTGCTCATGTAGAGGGGGATGGGTCTTCTGTGGGCAGGTGCTGTTTTGTGCTTCAAAGCGAGCAAAGAAGTGGTTCAGGTTGTTGAGCAGAGGGATGTTGCTCTCACAGCTCTGTGGCTGGCTTGTAGTCCCGTGAGGGCCTGAATGCCCTGCCATAGGCTTTGTGAGTTCCTGCTGTCTTTGAAGTGGGTGGTTATCTTGTGAGTGTATTCCTTTTTTGCTTCCTTGATGCCACGGGACAGGTTGGCTCTCGCTGTTTTCATGCCAGCTTCATCCCCAGCTCTGTAGGCTTTGTCTCTGGCCCTCAGCAGCCTGAGGACATCCCCTGTCAGCCATGGCTTCCAGTTAGCCCGAAAGTGATGATGTCTTTTGTGTGGGTCACATCATCGATGCACTTGGTGATGTAAGAGGTTACAGTGTCTGTATACTCCTCTATGTCTGTCCGTTGTTGTAAGTGGCTGCCTGCTTAAACATTTCCCAGTCTGTTGTGTCAAAGCAGTCTTGAAGAGCATCGGAGGCTCCCTCAGGCCACACTTTTACCTGCTTACGAACCGGTTTGTTCGCTTACCCCCTTTGTCTGTATCGGGCATTAGCATAACAGTGATATGGTCTGAAAGTCCAATGTGGGGGAGGGGGGTGGCTTTGTATGCTCCTTTGTGTGTAGTGTAGACCAGGTCCAGGATGTTATCTCCTCTTGTTGGAAAATCAACATGCTGGTGTAGCTTTGGAAGTACAGTTTTAGATCAGCATGGTTAAAATCTCCAGTGAAGATGGTGAAACCGTCTGGGTGTTGCCGTCTGTTGTTCACTGACAGCCTGGTACAGTTCACTAAGAGCCGCGTTCTTATCGCTGTTGTTGTTGGTAGGCGGGATGTATACTGCGACTAGCAGAATCGCAGTAATTTCCCTTGGCAGGTAAAAAAAGGTCGGCACTTTATGATCATAAACTCTGCCAGTGGTGAGCAGTGTTTGCATACTACTACAGTGTCCCGGCACCATTCGTCACGGATGTAAACACAGATTCCTCCTCCTCGTGATTTACCTCCCTTTACAATGGCCCTGTCTGCTCGATAGCATGCTAGCTGCTCCAGTTGTACAGCAGAGTCCGGAATGTTGTCATTTAACCAAGTCTCAGTGAAGACGAGCACACAGCAGTTACTTACTGTCCGGTTCGTTGATCTCAGCAGTCGTATGTGATCCATTTTGTTGTCCAGTGATCGTACATTTGCCAGGAGAATGGATGGTATGGCTGGGCGAGTTGGGCTGGCCGCTAGCCTGGCCCGGACGCCTCCGCGCTTGCCCCTCTTCTGCTTCCTCGCACACCGCTTCCGACGCTTTCTTTCCGGGGGAGGAGTAGCAGGCGAGTCCGGTGTTGTTGCAGGCCGGAGTAGTCCGAGTTCCTTTAGCGTCTCTGTTGCAAAGTCCAGAACGCTGCAAAACTTGCTTTTGCAGATGTCGATTAAAAACTGCCTGCTGTACTTGTAGTACGAGGTAGTAAGACAAGACGAACACGTAAAACTTTCGGACAAACACTTTTTAAACGAACAAAACACCGTACGGTTGGGACAGAGAGAGGTCGCTGCGTGTGTACGCGCCGCCATCTTGGATCCGGGATCTTGGATAGTATAAGTATAAGTATACGTATATATACTCTTTTGATCCTGTGAGGGAAATTTGGTCTCTGGATTTATCCCAATCCGTGAATTAGTGAAACACACTCAGCACACAGTGAACACACAGTGAGATGAAGCACACACTAATCCCGGCGCAGTGAGCTGCCTGCAACAACAGCGGCGCTCAGGGAGCAGTGAGGGGTTAGGTGCCTTGCTCAAGGGCACTTCAACCGTGCCTACTGGTTCGAACCGGCAACCCTCTGGTAACAAGTCTGAAGCGCTAACCAGTAGGCCAGTAACTTCTTTTTCCAAATGTATGAAAATTCGTTGAAATGGAGGATAAAGCGTTTTGGAATCAAACTCTTCTTTTAGTATTAACTTATAGCCCTCAGAAAATGTGCAATTGCCCATTGTTGGATAATATTAGAGGAAGCTCTCTGTTGGAATGTGCCAGAAAAGCATTTCCTGAAGGAAATACAGTGCATGAAAATGCAAAAAATGTATGATGTAAAATATCATACAGAGTAAAAACAAATAATGCAGTTGCAATAGTGTTGCTAGGGTGGTTGTTGTGCCAAATTAAGTGGTTACTATGCTGGTTGCTTGGGTAATCCTGTTGGTTGCTATATTGGTTGCTAGGTTGTAACTGTGGAACTGGTTGCTAGGCTGTTGCTAGGGTACTTGAGGTGGTTGCTATATTGGTTGCTAGGTAGATGAGGTTTAATATAGTTGGAATGACTGAACAGTTAAATGGGTGGATAGTTTAAATGATTAAATTATTTGCGAGGTAGATGAGGTTTAATACAGTTGGAATGACTAAACAGTTAAATAGGTGGATAGTTTAAATCAGAGCCATATAAAGGTAGAGTTGCGACAACTCAATTGACGCTAATGTTCCATTTTTTTCCAACAATGGCAGCTAATGGAAGCCTCAAATAGTTCCCGGAAGTTAACAATTAATAATAGCAGCAGTGCAGTTACAGCAGTATAGACTGTTTGTAGCCAACATTTCAGACTCAGATTTACATTCCTTTGCCTCATCCGAATAATAATAATAATAATAACAGTAATAGTAGTAAAGTAATAGTAGGCCATCAATAGCCTAATTATAATAATAAACGATTTATGTATCGACTATGACTTTTCTGCTGCTCAGTCTTTATCAGTTCCTCATCAAATAAATTAAAAGAGGCTAAAAGCCCAATAAATGTGCCACACGTAATAGCCGAATATAAGATAACCCTTGCCTATCCCATTTCAATTAGGCAGCACTACACCACCACGAACAAGCCGTCATTGCGTTTTTGCGTTTAGTATGCCTACAACTTTTATGACGTGACGTTTCTTGGGCATTTAGCTTCACCATCACGTCAAGTTGTAACGTATGCGCAATACTCAGCTATGGATTTAAGTGGCTTAAAGGGAAACTTGGCAGGATTTCCCCCTCTGCTGGAGAAATTGTGCATTATGCTATTTCAAACTGTGGAAAAAGGTAACGATAAAGCACATGGATTTGTTTACAGGCTAGCAAAACGGTTAGCATAAGTTCGGCAGACAATGTGGATGTTACAAGGTAAGAAACACGATTTAAACACGGTTTCTTGTTTCTCACTTCTCTTTCCGGGACGGTAGTCTCAATGTTGCAAGGTTGGGTTTCCGCCTGGGGACGCTAGGGCCAGAGAATGTCAAATAAGGGGAGAACCTTCACTCTCGGAACGCTTCCGGTGTGGTACTGCATCTAGGGGCGCTCGCGGGCGAGTCCAGAATGAATGGAGGACTATGGAGCTGTACCCCTCATCCACTTTTCTCGGGATATACTTTTTTTTCAAGTAATTTGAATATTGTATTCGAAAGGGGAGGCAAAGACAATACACTTGGTTGAGTATTATATTTTTTAAAGTCACTTAATTGTTCTAAAAAGCCTTTCAAACGTGTCAATGACGTCATTCATTAGCATGATCATAGCATAGCATAGCATCTATGCTAGTGTGTTATAGGAAACAACAGACCCAACCTGTAAGAAAACGAAAGGACATGACTCCCGGATTATTTCACTTTTGATTGATAATCCATATCCATTTTGCGAAAAATAAAATAAAATCTGAGGGTTTCAGTTGTTAAATAGGTGAAAACAATAAATGTAGCCATGTAGCTCCATAGGACCCCATGTATTTTGGACTCGCCCGCGATCGCCATCTAGGTGAACTCTGGTGAACTGCAGCCAAATTCGGTTTGTATGGGATTAATAGAGAGTGGGGAGACTCTCCGTAGACGGGCTCTGCTAGGGCATACATGGGCAACATACGGCCCGCGGGCCACATCCGGCCCGCGTAAGGTCCGTGAAAGAACAATAGTCAAGAGCCTAGCATAGAGATAATGCACGCTAATCAATATCGTTGCTTTTATTTTGAAAGCGACTGCTATTTGTACGCCCATACATTTGTGCGTGGATGCATACGATGTAAACACCCTCACTGATGTGCTGGTGAATAGAATTTATGCTTCTGCGTCGACACAATGCAGTTGCCTTTTAGTTGGCGTAAACCTTTCAAAGTTTTGTGTCTCTTTTGTCTGCGTCGCTCACCACCACAAAGGTTGTCAGAACGAACTCCTGCTGTTTGTTGGCGATACGAAGTGTTAATTTTAAAACGTTACTGGCAGATAGATAGTTTACATTCGGATAACCCCGTCATTGTAACCAAAATATGTCAGTTTATTTGCAAAGCTTATGTTAGAGAACTAGTATGATGCTACTACCCAGGTTGCTTGAAGCAGCCGGCTCAACACATAGGGCGAGTTGACCAATCACAGTTTTGTGCATAAAGTTAAAGCAAAAACATAGCCTACATTTTTAAAATAGTTTTCTTTGTGCATGTTGATTAATAATTACAGCCTACTATTGTCTGCTCCACATTTTCATAGTCTAATTCTGCATAGAGTTAATTTAATGATGGTAATGATTTAATGATGAAATATTGCTGAGTGTTGATGAAATGGTGGCACAGGCCTATGGTTGTACTGACTCCTTCACATTTTCATGGCCTAGCCTTATTATATAGATATTGTAGTACTTTTTCAGTCTTTGAAAACTGAAAAAAAATGTCAATGTCAAATTTTTTTTTCGAGAATGAGGATTAAATACTGGACATAGATTAAATAACCTATTGCTGTTTTTCCTTTGTCTCCCTCACATTTTCATCTGTTCTTACGAGTAGTAAACAAAACCATATGATTTACTTAATGTTATACAAGAACAGAATAGAATTGGACAGAATTAAGTTCAGACTTGAGTTCAGTATTTTGGGTCCGGCCCTCCTCAACAGTCCCAGTTTGTCATGTGGCCCCTTGGGGAAATGCCCACCCCTGCGCTAGGGGCAGCAGGGAAAGTCACCATTTTCACCGGAACAGGTCATTTAACCATCCAAATGATTTCTAAACGGGTTTATTATGTTGAAATAGTTGCCAAGTTCCCTTTAAAAGGCAGCAAAAGTGGGATATAGTGCAACTGCTTCCCCAAAACAATTCTTCCATAACTGTGTATTTAATCGTTTGATATGTGGATAACTTAAAGGTAAAGATTTTGTTATCACAAGGCTAGCTGGTTCGTTATATGGCGAAGCATACAGCCAACTTTGTTTGCAGCAGTGAAGCTGAGTTTGTTGTTAACATTGTTGGTAACTGTCAGGGAATTTAACCCCAACATAGATACAATAGATACAACCACAACACGTATGGCTTTGCCCACAAACTCTGGTACCAAGAGGAGAGCCTGCTAATGTAAGGAAGAATTCCTCACACAATCAGTCTCTGACTCTGCAGCCCAAAAGCTGTCTCTTATTGTACAGATGCACACAGAAAATAGGAAGCAAGACATAGCGACTTCATTGTGACATACTCTTATCTCACTCACACAGTACACACACAGACAGGGTGCAGTTCCTGTCTGTCTGGGTGCACACTTAACTTGTACTCTCTGTTCTTAGAACTCAGCACAACATTTAACTTGAGCTCTCTTTTCTTAGAACTCAGCACAACAATATTTCTGCTTACACAAATGGTTAATGGCTTGTCTTTCAACAAGCTTTGACATGTTTTTCTTCAGCAATAGAGTCATGCGGGATGAGCGTGCATAGAGGCCATGGCGGTGGAGTGCATTACCTATGATTTTCTCTGTAACAATTGAACCTGCTGCCTCCAAGTCTTTCTGTAGCTGGCTCTTGGGCTACTCTTCTGACTATCCTTTTTAACTTCCTGGTCAGAAATCTTGCAAGGAGATCCTGTGCATGGCCAGTTGATGATGCAGTGATGTTCCTTCCACTTGCAGATAATGGCTCAAATACTGCTTGCTGGATGATTCTGAAGTTTTGAAGTGCATCTGTAACCAGTTCCATTTATATGTTTTGCAACAATAAGGTTGCAAAGGTCTTGGAAGAGCTCTTTGCTTTTACCCATCATGAAATGTTTCTTGTGTGACACCTTGGTAACAAAAAACCTTTTTATAGCCCACCAGTATGTTCTAACCCATCTTATATCAATTTGCACAGATAGGAGGGATAATTTCTCTAATTACATATAAATTCCAGTTTGTTCCTTGCCATTCCTTGCCTTTGTGTACTGCTTTTTCTTAGCGTGTTCAATACTTGTTCCTTGTGCCATTCGACTTTTTTACTCATAACTCTACTTTTAGACATTAATGTTTGGATTTTTATACATGTGTGGATTACCTAAGTTACTAATGTCCGGTACAAATTTCATGTGAATAGCCTCACTGGAAGTATATTTTCTGAAAAAAATGTTGACATGTTCAATACTTATTTTCCCCGCTGTATGTTACATTCATTTTCATTGGCAAAAGCTAGCCTAATATGCATGAGAACCTATATAGATTTGAGGGAGATGCAGCTGTTAGCATCAGCACGGTCATATTAACACAGCAGGCACTAGCCCAGTGAAGGATTGTGTAAACCCCATCCCCAGAAACCAGTTTCAAACCAAGCTTGCGCTGATATGATGCATGATCACTGATCAAATTGCTATTTTCTGACAGGATGAGCACAACCATGCAGGTTCTCTGAATCTCAAGCACTTTAGCCTACCATCTTAATGCTGTATTCACAGCACGGTGAATGACAAACGGATCAAGGACTATCACGTTTTATATGTTATTATGATCACGCATCGCATTACCATGGGGTTACTGTGTAGGTAATGCTACGGTTAACACATGCCCACCATTCAGAGGAGGCTTCTATAAGACTACAGGTGAAGCAGTGCTTCAAAAAAAAAAAAAAAGTAAAAAACAAAACACAAAAAAAATCTTACAATAATCCCAATTTTACTCCTTTGAAACAGAAAAACAGTCACTAGCCCAAGCTGTTTTCCTGAAATCAATTCTATGAGTGACAACAGCGCCATCGTCACCCGCGGTGGAACAGAGAATTACAGTGAATCAGACTGCTTCCCCAATTTTACGTTTTGCTTCACTACCATAGATATCTTTTCCCATTGACTTCAATTAGAGAATAGGCCCTGTCACACTGGCGAAATCGCCGCGATTTTATGTACCAGAATCGCGGAACGACTGTCCCTTTCACATAGACCGAGGCGGAACGGCGGGACAAAGTGTCTCGCCAAATTTACTACCAAGCCCCCTAGACATTTGGCCGAGTTTTTTCGTTCCGGCACCAGTGTGAATGGGTCAAGGCGGAAAGGGGAATCTGGGCGGGCATTTCGATGCTATGTCCAGCCCACCACAGGAGATTGCAAATAAATCTAACTGATCAAAAGCAGCAATAGCATAGACAGCACATTGTGTCAATCTATAAATTCACAAAGTCTCCAGTCATTCAATGCCTGCTAGAGTTGACTGTAGCTTGGAATGCAATCAGTTGCCATAATAGGCTATCCTAAAATCCAGCGAAAAAACAAAACATGAACTCATGAACGTTTGTCTGCCCTATATGTATATCCTCTGATTGTAATGCTTACAGATATCTAGGCGATATTTGTAACATTTGTTTTGTATTTGGCCTGTTATAAAATCATGTAGACCTATTGAACAATTTAAACACATTAGGAACTGCAAAGTTGGAGACATGCATAAAGACATTGCTGCAAATTTTAAACCGGATTACTCTGGAATGGCTAACTGTACAGGGGCATGCTTTACACCTTTGTGTTCGGTAAGGTCTGCTGTTTATTCTGATATATGGTTTGTCATGTGTTGAGGTAAAGTTCGCAAAGTATTCCACCAAGATGAATGGGTAGGGAGACGGGCGCAAAAAATATGATTAAATTAAAGTTACTAAGTTATGATTCAATTAAAGTTTTCTCGCAAACCGTTTACCACAACAACTAATCACTAACATCGTTTAAAAGCTGAGAAAGGGCTCTTCCGTGTGATACATGTGATGTCTGTGATAATAGGCTACTTCGCAAGTAGTTCAGCAAATTTGGGTGGGACAGAATACAGAGCAGCAGCTCTGGCCATATCGGCGCTGGCTCACATGATGTACTGCTTTAAATGCATTATCGCTTCAATGTGCTTCTGTCGCGATTTCCGATAGGCCCAGGCCTAGAGAAAAGACAGCTATGGTAACCTAACAATTAGGATTTGCTTTGCCTACATTGCTGTTTGGTTGTCCCAAACTTTGAGATGATCCATACTGCATTAACTGAATCTAACCCGAACTGCGATGTTCCAAACAGAGTGACAGGATGCAATGCCTAATAATCTCACTGCCTTCGGCATAACTGCAAACAGTGCGCCTAGGCCTACTGTTAAACACCTGAAAAATATTAAGCTGCTGTTTTCTTTTCATGACGACGAGCACTAGGCCTACGCTTGAATGATTTATGACTGAATGGAACGTTGCGTTTTTAAGCGCCAGAACTGCTTATCACGTCGTGTGACAAAGTTTACACCAATCATCATCTTCTAATGTATCCTTATGTTGAGATGTCCATTCTCTTTGCCCTATGCTATCATTTGTGCGCGAAGCATGTTAAGGCAATACACAAGCTATTTTTTATTGTTGTAATATTGAATGATTTCATGAATAAATTGTGCGCGACAGTGCGCGCATAGGATTAGGCTGGCGGCGCCACTGACCAAGGCCACAGTAGCCTGTGAACCTCTGATATTCAAAGGGGAATCACGGCGAACGCAAGGGCAACTCTTCTCTTCAATTTCCCTTCCAAATTACTTTTTATTGTCTGAAGGCATTTATCGCAAGAATCTAACAATCTAACATTCTAACAGCAACAGCAAAGCAAATTGCAAGCTAACCAAAGTGCAGTCGGTTCTCCCGCCATGGTTTTTGAAATCACACACCTGCTGTATCTGAAGCCCCACGCACGCATAATAAGGCCTACGACCATAGACATAATATACATAGACGCCGCATTGGCTGCTGGAAACAAGAAATGCGGCCGCCATCTTGGACCTGTCATACTCCTCATTGCGTTGCAGCAGAAAACACAAGATGACAGCACTGTGCAGCATGTTCCTGCTCAAATCGGGCGGACCATACTGGGGGGGATTTACTTTTCACAAGTAAGATTTAACATTACCGTACTATTGGTTGTATTTTGTATTTTCAAACAATGTGGCCTGTATCATAGCTACATGTATGACCTTTGCAGCAAAAAAAAACGCGTGAAAATCTGTTGGGTATTCAGTGAGATATGATTAATTAAGTGTGCTGACAGCTCATTGCACCAGCCAAACAGATTACACTGAGTGGAGTGGATGACCGGTCCAAGATGGCGGCTCCAAATCTCGTCAGCGCTAGTAGGGAGCAGCGGTTGATGCGGCGTCTATGTATATTATGTCTATGCCTACGACTATCACTCTACACGCCCCCTGTTGCACGTCACCCTTGCAAGTGACGTCACGTTTTGTTCGCGCCACAGCAAAATAGCCTAGTGGACGGCAAGAACACAAATCAAATCAATGGGTTGTAATGGGACATATCGCACAGCTAGGAGATTATAGTGAGATTTAACCGTAGTAATGCCCTTCCACGACTGTTGGCTTATTGTTTGGAATACAACAACATCCCATGTTCTTGCATAGATATATTTTGGTTTGTTTTCTTTGTGTTTCGGGAGTATTTCAACCACAATTGCATGCTTATCTCCTCAGTGTAAGAAGCACAGCAGCGGTTGCTATAGCAACCATAGACTCTGAACAGGACGGCAGATAGCACTTAGGCAAAGTCTTTGGCAAGATCTGAATGTAAACAGATAATACCGTTCAAGTTTTTTTTTAATTTACTATTTCTTTCAATTCTTTAACTTAAGACATGTAAGAAGTAAGTTTATTGCTGGGCAACGCATAAACTGACGAAGTTACATTAGCCCTAGCACTATGAGCTACGATAAACGTTAGCTAGAATAGCTTCTAAGTGTGGCAGCTAGTTATTATTTCATGTTCTGATATGACATTCTTAACGTTTTGACTATGTTACAACTGATAAAAGCAAGACAAATAAAGTAACCAAATCGCTTTGCAATATTTTAGTCCAGAAATACTTATGGGCGTTAATTTACCATAATGTTAATTACAGTAGCCTAACGTAACGTTATCTCCCCTTGCTGTTACCACCAGTTTTAATAACTTTACATTTGCGATCATGACCCATTTCATCTAACAACACCACTGGCATCTTCTTTGACTATCAGACCCCAAACAGCAATACATTGAACTACAAAGATGTTATAGTAATGGTGTTCAGTTCATCATAATCTTTATGACATAATGTAATTTGCCGTCCGTCTCCCATCTTTTTGCCGTCCAGCATGGAGCCGTCACGTGACTTAAGTCACGTGTCTGCAAGGGGTGAATAGCTGATCCTGCCTCCTGGCTCCCCAAAATGCCGCATCAGGTGAACACATCAGCAGGCCGGCAAATTTTCACCTCGCTTTCAGACACAAAAAGACGGCAAAAAGATGTCTCCTCTTCCCGCAAATTTAGCGGGATCTCTGTGTGAAAAGGCCTAATGTCTAATAAGGGGAGAACCGCCACTCTCGGGAAACTTCCGGTTTCTGAACTGGTTGCAGTTCCTGTTCTGGTTCCACATGAGTGCAGAATGAATGGAGGCCTATGGAGCTGTACCCCTCAAATCCACTTTTCTCGGGATATAATTTTTTGCCCAGAAATTCGAATGTTGCAGTCAAAAGAGGGGGCAGAGAAAATACAAACCGCTGAGTATTATATTTTTTGAGTCACTTATTTGTTATAAAAAGCCTTTCAAATGTGTCAATGACGTCATTCATTAGCAGAAAGCTAGTGTGTTGTGGGCAACAACGACCCAACCTGTAAGAAATCGAAAGGACGTGACTACTCGTTCATTCAACTTTTGACCTATAATCCATATTGAGCTTGCAGAAACCACAATCAAATCTTCAATTTCTCAACCACAACCAGGTGAAAGAGACAAATTTAGCCATCTAGCTCCATAGGCCCCCATTGTTTTTGCACTTATTCGTGATCGCCCCTGGCGGAACTGCAACAGATTGCAGGTACAATGAGTTAATAGGGAGTGATCCGGCTCTCCGTAAACGGGCTCTGCTTCAATGTAAATCCAGTGAAAACCCAGGCAGCTCGTGGATTTTTTCCGTTTCAATTGATCCTTATGGCAGATAAGTCCCACCCGTGAAGCAGTGACTGATTGAGCACACTTCCTGCCGTTGAATATGATTGACGCAACACTCTGGCCAATCACTGTCTCCATTAGTGAGCTTGCTTGCCATCACTTTTGCCTTCAGTAACCTTACTAGAGTTTCATTATAAATTGTGTAACTCATTCACCTAGTTTGTTTTACATTCATTTTGTAAGGTACATTGGATTTTTTTCTGTATAGGGGAAAAAGTTTTATTTAGGATTATTGTGTGTAGCTCTGTGTTTTCTAACATCAGCTAGGGGGGAAAGCAGCTAGAAGCTAGCTTCTAACGTTAGTGACTAAGTCCTAGTAGCAAGATGGATTCGACGGAAGTTTCAGGCGATGAACATCGCTGACCGCAACTTACAGGATTCTTTACAGTTTTTTGAAATGAGGAGAACTTATGAGTGAATGCAGAGGGGAGACCAATAGACTTTCAATAGACTTCCTCCATGTAGGCTATGCATTAGAAAGTGCAGCTTCTCAACGTACAGTAGCCGTCCTGCAAGTTCACCGATGTGTTATGATAACATTAGCCTATGTTATGGATGTGTTATAACGTCTTGGCTTCCCATTTTAAATCGTCAACTTTGTCAAAGCCAATTCAGAACAATCTGCTTGAAGCTAAATTTCAACTACCATTTAAAAACGAAATAGATACAATACCGTTTTTCGTGTGGCATATTGATATCGTACTGTAACATTATGTTGATGTGGCTGGAGTGATTCAGAAAAATGTTATAGGATTCTTCAGTGTATCAGGAGGTAAATGCCAAGTGGATTTTTAGTTTTGTACAGAAGGAAGGCAGTGACAGAAACAAACTGTTTGGTCAAACATATGCCAGAGCAGCAGTCATGGTATAATTTCTTAATGTGAGTTCCTTAAGTGAACGCTGCATATGCGCAGTTTATTCTTTGTTATATGCATAAAGGTTCAATCTAGTGTCAAGGAGCCCAGAGGCAAGAATGTGAGTCTATCTCAATTGGTGTACTTACGTGAGTACACTTTTGTGTAGTACACTATGTGCACTGTGTGCTTACTGGCAGAGTGTGCACATTTTAACAAAATAGTATTGTCTCATATCAAACACTAACTCCGTGCACTTCACGGAAATGACGATCGCAAACATTTTAATATAACTTTATTGGCGCCCTCAATTCGACAGTGACATGGTCATACTGTGTCAAAACATGAACCGTTTATGTTATAACTTGCTTGTACCTCCGTAAAGTCTGTTTTCCACTGCTGCTGCTTCAGCTTTCAACCGCGATTACCACGAAGTTTGAAAAGCTCCCTCCCCTTCCGCTTATTTGGCCAAGATTGATCCGTTAAAGGCTTAAAAGTGTCCAGCGTTGCACACTCAGCTTTTTGACCGTTATGAGTGCACCATCCGGGAACTTGCAGCGCCCTTCGTGTCGTTGGAATTTTCAGTGTGAACACCCTCATGCACTCAAATTAGGTATTGTAAGTGCAGAAGTACGCGATTTGAGACATAGTCTGTGTCTCTCAATAGGCATTTCTATATTCTATATATTGACGTTATTATTTTGCGATCACTTTGTCTGTTTTTACAAGCCAGAAGGATCGATATACATGGTACCAATGGATAACCCTGTGTCTCCTCTTTCATTTGATATGCTTGCCATATCGATGCGATCACGGGTTCGCAAGTAATTGCAACGAGAGTAATGGGTGCGCAGGTGAACGCAGAGAAGTATAGACTGTAAACATGATGCAATTTGATTTAATTTCTTGATTTATTTTTTTTCATACTTTGGAAAGCCCTGTTTCTGCTCTGTCATGCAATAAAGGTTTCATCTAGCTGCAATGAACAGATCCGGAGCAATGTAACAGAGAAGAAAGGGTGTGTTTTTTGACACACTTTGCGTCAATCGGGTTCTAAGGGTTAAATAGGTGGATAGTTTAAATGGTTAAATTATTCGATAGGGAATTATTGTAGTGAGGACTTATTTTGAAACAGTTGTGGACAGAGGAAACAGTTAAACAGGATGTGTAATCTTAAGAGAATGAGACTATGCTTAAAGGAATTATCCGGAGTAAAATGCACTTTAGATCGATTATGGATGATTGGGAGTAAATACGTTTAAAAAAAAAAAAAAAAACATAGTCCAGTATTTCTTTTGAAATTGAAATGAAGTTGTATGGACTGGACTATGTTTTTTTTTTTTTTTTTAAACGGCGACGAAATTGTGAATTTCCAGAGCACACTTAGCAATCGACTCCTACAGCAGCAAAGATGGCAACATTTCCGGAAAGGTTACTGGCTTGATGAAATTCATTCTGGACTCTCTATCCGACCACATAAAGACCTCGGGATACTTCGGTTTGGCTTTAGGGACCCTCTACTCACTACCACGTGTGCAATGTTGTTTGGAACTGTAGAAGAGGTATAAAAATAGCGTTTTGTAGCGCGAAATAATATGCCCTTCTCACTTCCACGCTTAACGAAGCTTTGACTAAAAACGGTAACATCGAACTTTCTCAAAACACATCCGAATGACATGATTTGGATGTCAACTCAACGTATGTACTCCCAATCATCCGTAAATCGATCTAAAGTGCATTTTACTCCGGATAATTCCTTTAAAGCCTGAGAAACTGACAGTTGGTGCAGGTGGCCTGGCCACCTGGCCTAGGATTCTAATTGCTTAACGGCCCTATTGTGACGTCATCAGCCCAATGTTAAGTCTATGGGGAAATTTTGAGTAGTTTTTAATTAATAGTTTAAAAAGTATAAAAGTTACAAAGATGAAAAATACAAAAGCCCATACTGTCAGAGCCTGTCTACGGAGAGCCTTGCCACTCCGTATTAAGTCCCATTGTACCGAATTTTGGATGCAGTTCCACCAGAGTTCCACTGGGGGCGATCGCCATGAGTGCAGAATGAATGGGAGTCAATGGAGCTAGACAGCTAAATTGGTCTCTTTCACCTGATTGTCGTTGACAAATCTCAGATTTGATTGTAGTTTGTATAACTTCAAAGGTCTCATTCACTGAGAAACCGTTTAATACCTGTTACTTTCGAAATACTATAGCTCAATCCAAGTTGCATATGCATGCTGCACGTGAAAATGATCTTCTACCCCCATTGCCCGCATTAGCCAATGAAAGAAAATACACGGAAAAACAAGCGAATCAGAAAGAGCCCTTCCCAATGACGCCAAAGGGAAACTGATTATTCATGGCTTCGCCCACCTTGGCTTGTAGGAAGACTGGAAGATTTTGCGGCTAGGGGATTGTCTCTCTGCAGCTAGTAGGCAGTTGCTAACAGTTGCGAACAGCAAGTTGCTAACATGGCGGGAAAACATCGTGCCTGTGTTATTTGTGGCAATAACACATCAATGTTCCATGTCTTGCCTTAGAAACAAGAGTTGAGGAAGAAATGGTTCGGATTTATCGTTGGAACACCACCAACCGGGTAGTGCAACATTAGTTCTGTGTTCCAATCATTTCGACCACACTCACTGCCTACAGTTAGAAAGTGGTTTTGCATCGAAGTTCTGAAAACCTGGTTCTGTACCGTCATGATGATCGGCCACCAGCTCACAGGATGCAAGTACAAACAAACTTTTCCACCTAACGTCTGTTACAAAATAGCATGTTCATATTCTTCACGTTAGCATGCATGAAAAGGGTACAAGCTAGGCTTAGGCTAGCCTATATTACAGGAAGCTACACCAGGCACGTAACTGAAGTGTTCTGTTTGCGACGTGTAAAATCAGAGAATGTCTAATAGGAAGGGCTCTGGTAAAACCCATTAGAGGAATGGTCTATTTTCCCGAACGTAGCCTACAGGCCATTAACACGCCAGGTGTAGCTACTTCCATTGATTAGGCCTATTGGAAGCTAATTGTTGCAGTACAACGCGAACGGAATGCTTCAGTTACGTGCCTGGTGTAGCTAACGTTACACTCATGAGAAACTGACCACACTACCCAGAGATTTAGCTTGTTGAACCTATAATCTTCTAACCTAAGCGTTACACCACAAATAATAATATTAGCAACAATATCTTATGCTCAACTAAGTACGGGTATTGTTTTAGTCTAAACAGGGAAAATCAAAAACACAATACCTGTGCACTATTAGGCTAAGTTGCTATCACTAGAGCTCAGGTTTACACTTCAGTCTAATTTATATCTTCTTGCCATTATTACATTGACCTTTGTAGGCCTACAATGATGTTTTGTTTGATTACTTGCTGTTTACTTAGTGTTTTGTATGTCTTCCAGAGCACATCCTCATGTCAGGCTACACAGCTTTCTAGCCTACATTAGGTCATCACGTTAGAAGCAAAGGTTTGTGATCTAACTTTTTATTGTTGTGCTAGTTAGTTTCTAGAAGTCTTTTTTTCTAGTAGGCTAATACAGGTTCTTATGTGCTCGTCAATGTTTGGGAAAAGTCAATTCATGGGTTTCTTCAGGTCACTTTCCACAGGTGTATAAAAATCAAGCACCACGATTATGAATGCAGACTGCATGGTGCTTGATTAATACACCTGTGTAAATGGACCTGATGAAACCCATGAATTGCATAACAGATAGAATTTATATTACCGAATGTCTTCTTGTGGGTGTGCTACTTAGTACATCATACACCTTACCACAGTCACTAAAAAATATTTTTTGTTTCCATTGTGCCAGTACAGTTTTGTATGAGATGGTGAATATCCTGTGTACTATTAGTATCTTGTAACTTGACAGTAATACACATTTATTTACTTTAGGTACCCAAACAGAATACTTCATGAAAAGTATGAGTATTGATACAAGCACTTCGGATACACCATGGGCATGGGGCCTGCTACCTCTACTGCCATCAAGCCTGTTCATCCAAGGCCAGCGAGAAGACCTCGGGTTGATCAAGAGGAGGAGGAGGATGAAAGCGACATCTCCACAATAACACCTGATGGCTCCACCTATGGCCCAGCGCAATCAAAGAGCAATGTAATAGAATCATCACAGCCAATGAATGTGTTTTGTGTGTTGTCCCTTGAGGATCCCCAGGACAATACAAGCGAAACAACAACTCAGACCTTTTCCCTAAATAATCCCAGCACCATCTTACAAAGGATCTGTAGGCCAGATGTCTGCATCGCCTGGCAAAAAAGAGGACATTGTTAATTCTGTGCATAGTTTGGATGTTCTTGTTTTGTGTTTGCATTGTTTTAATAGACTGCAATATTACCATGTCAGTGTTTCACGGACCACCTAGCAAAAAAAAAAACAGTAGACCTACTTCAACAGTATATTACACAATATGCCTTCTCACTGAACCACCTTGCTTATTGTCTTTGCACCTTGCTTATGGTGTCAGAGGATTCATAGGATTTAAACTGGCATAGGTTACATTAGTGCTGGGCGGTATGACCAAAAATGTATATCACAGTATTTTTCTAAATTCTTACGGTTTCACGGTATATGACGGTATTTTTTTTTCCATGCATAATCAGATGTTCACAGCATTTTCTACAGGTTGAGGGAAGAATTGCTGCAGTACATTGACTAAGGATGGTCTGTTTTACTGTCATGATGTAGAATAACTCCACACTAGTGGTAATGCAGTTTTGCATGGCCCCAGAAAATGATGCTGTTTACAAAGAGCCACTCATGATTCTAATGAAGAATCTAATCAGAATGCAAAGACAATTGCAGTCAAAATACAGAACTGTACTGTGCAAATTTCACAAACATCTTGTAGCCTATAAAACCAATACAAAAAGTTGTGCAACTTCATACTTTTTTTGAAAATTATACAATTTAAAATTAAACCTCTCTGCTAATATGCTTACTCTGTCAAATAGGCCTATCAGAAACATGCCTTATTGTTATTGTGTGGTTTACATGACGTTAGTGGTAGGCTAACGTTAACTTCATGTGAATGTGGATGTCATGTTAGCCTGCCTTGAGCTTCGGTTCGGTTCGCTAGGCAAAACATTAACAAAAAAGTTTGTTTTGGTGCACTGATGACAACTAGCCAGCTTGTATTGCTCAGTGCATGTCTATAACATGCTTTACTTGCTACCTGGATAATTTCAGCGAATATTCTTAAGGTGAGATGAATGATAACCTCATTAAACTTCACTGTGTTTGGTGGGTTGCTAACTAATGACATCATCACCTACTAGCCAGCTAGTTGCTGTTGAACAATCTCAATAGAATTTTCGTGACGGTAAATCCCTTTCGCTAGCCTAGAAATCTAGACGCGCCCCTAGCGGAAGCCAATTACATTTGCTGCCAGAGCTACCCTTTCGCAGTATCCCTTAACGTTTTTCCTTAACTAAAGAAACAATTTAAGGTATTTTGTGCAACACCCTTAAATAAACCCCTTATCTAAGGATAAATTAAGCCTTAAGGGTCATACTTCAGGGGAAAAACTTCAGGTGTTTTGTGTTTACCCTCACCATGCCTCGCGTGGCACTATGCGTGCGTGTGAAAAAAGTCCCGCGGCGCAGCGTTCCAAACGTTGTGTAATCAAATACACCGGTATGGCGGTATATTAAAAATTCATATCATAACGAAAATATACACCGGTAACGGTGTGAACCGGTATACCGCCCAGCACTAGGTTACATCAGTGTTGCAGAACTGTTTGGATTTACATACAAGTTGGTTCAATATTGCAAACAACTCATCTATTATATTTTACCACATCTACTTGTGAAACACTGGAGATAGCTTGCGGACCACACTTTGAGTACCACTGCTGTATGTAAATATAATAAAGTTATTTATTGAAAATTGACCTGTTTTGTATATTTGTTTTAGGAGTTTCATCAGTTTTTGTCCCATTTAAGCTAAAGGTTTATCTTACCTTTCATATCTTCTGTCTCACAGAGGGCCATAGTCGTCATAGTCGAATGTTTAGTGCATTTTGAAGGGAGTATATTATGCTAAGGCAGACCCAGAGGAAAGAAAATGTTAAAATGAGAGCTCCTCTCTTTCTCAATTGTTTCTCCTAGACAATAATGAGATCACAGTTTTATAAAAATTAGATTATTGCTTTTGTCTCCCGCTTCTCAGGTTTGTCTCTGGAGCAAAAGAGTTAAGTTATCTCAGTGTAGACTCCCTTTAATATACAAATGAGATCTCATCAATATTTTAAATAATGCTCAGTGTTGTCTAATTTATACATCTCATATTTTACTCAGGCTGATCCACCAGAGAGCTCTCTCTAAACTCATGCAATTCTCATTTCAGATCTTTTTGGTAAATCTCAGATTAGGCTCCATCAGTTCTGTAAAAGAGATCTCTTCACAAGCTTGAACCGTTCTCATTCTAGTCATCTCAGTTTAGTCCTTTTTTTGATTTACAAAAGAGATCTCAGCAAAGGCTTATACAATACTCAGACTTGCTCAATTTATATATCTCATATTTTACTCAGGCTTATCCATCAGAGAGCTCTCTAAGTGAACTAATGTAATGCTCATCCAGACCTATTTGTTTTATAAATTAGTCTGATCTGTAAGAGCTCTAGCTGTTGTACAACAATTCTCAAATGATTTTCATTGGCTTATTTGTTTTAATTGCACATATTTTCAAGTTCACATTTGCAAACAGTAGGCCTAACCATGTGATGTGACCACCACACATGACGATGCTCTGACAGACCTCTGAAGTTAAGCCTACAAAAAAGCTACCATCTATGCCCATATAAGGAGATCACCTGTTAAATTTCGCAAGAGGGAGACACGAAATCGAGACGCAGACGTTTTTCCTGAACGCACTTTTTGTCTTCAACCTTCGAGTAGATATTATAATCAATGGTGCGTGAAGGCGGCACAATTTTGATTTTTTGCTACCCCAGAGCTAACTTTGCGACTTGTTAGCAAGTTAGAGAAATCAAGTTAGACTCCAGAGGTCTATGATGGTCGGACGTGACAAACTCGCGTGCAGAAGACTCCTACCAGAAAATGCAGTCTAGATTTGGCGTCCAGTGAAACCAAGTGAAACGGTGTGTGGGTATGAAGGATTGTGCAGAACTTGCCACCCAAAAAAACTCAGAGAAGGTACATTAACATTTTGGTAATTTGCTAATGTTCTTGCATATTTTTAGACTCAATATATCATTGAACAACCTGACGAAGCAGCACATAAAAGTTAGCTAGCTAGTTAATGTTAGCTACTTGTAAGTTACATCACTGGCTGTGCCGCTTGTATATAAAGCTAACGTTAGACAATTTAACCTTGCTAACTTACTTTGCCTTATACAGCTTTAGTCTGTATGTTTTGAATGGTGTTAAGCCATGCTGTAGCCAAAATGCACGGAATTTTAAAATGTCTTTGGGATGTCAGTCAAGATGTGAAGCTAACGTTATTGCCACTGGTTTAAACTGGTTCCAGCTCAATTCCACTGAAAAGAGGCCGGCAGCTTCTTAAAAATTGGAAGACTACGGCTAGACCATCAGATCAAATTGCTGAACAAACAGCATTACCAAAATGGTAAGTATATTTTTCCCCACAATATGTTCTCACTTTTGTTTAACCTGCTATAAATTACAGCATATTGTAACAGGAGTGAAAGGGCATTCTTGTAACCCAGGTAAACTAGGGAGTAGCGTTGCTGCGGTCGAGGGATCGAGAAATAGGCAAGTCAGCATCTGCAGTCATGAATAACTTACCAGTCAACATTTCTTTTGCAATTAAAGATGAACTGAACTGGAATTTGAAGTAAAGGTGTTATAACAGATGTATTTTATTTCTTCTCATTGGTACAATGATTAAAATGGCTGAATTTATTAAAAAAGGAATAAAATTGTACGTTGAAAGTGTTGTTGTTGTTGTTACACGGGGGCCGCCATGTTGGATTTCAACAATCGGCTACATCACTGGCATGGTAAGCTACTCTGCACAAGCACTAGCAGCCATAGCAGATAATGAGTCTGAGGCTAGCTGACATGGCTGAGGAAACTAACATTAGGCCTAGCTGAGTTACATATTGGCCATAAGCCGTTTATCATAGGCTAGCCTACATCACAAAATCTCATACAAAATGAAACCAAACTAGTGAAACAAAGGCGAACACTTTAACAGGGGAAATTAATTGGGCATGAATCACACTGAATGCTATTTTGTCAATGAGCAGAAACACACACGACATTCAAACTATTGATAAGATGTGCACTATGGAAACTGGTCTGTAACTTTGGACGAATAAATGCCATTGACTCGCCATATCCTGACTTAAAAAAACCTTTTCTTGCTTACTTTATCGCAAACTCGGTGGGGCAGCTTGTAGTGTTTTTCAGTTAATAGAAGGGCGAGCCCACAGTCTATGTGCCATGCTGTCTCAAGCGCCCCTCGTCCAGTTTTCTACATGACCTGTAGGCTAGGTCTACAGTAGCCTATGTTGTGCCGCACAAAATGTATCTATGTTGTACATTGCACAAAATGTATACCCCCGAAATAAACACATAAATAAATAAACATATTTTTCCCGTCACTTTGGCTTCCTCGAACATTTTCCCTACGTTTCGCCACTGCATTGCAACAGATAGATTCCAGTGTCCATGCTCCGGCAGCGCCCACAGTCATTTCCACCCAAATAATCCTACTGAAGGTTGAGCTGGAGCCTGAAACCGATCGTCCCCCATCTAGTGGTAGTCAAGACACTACAGGTCTGTCCCTCACAGGCTCAAATGTGTAACCAATGCCATTAAAATTACTAATTTTCGTGTATACATAATATGCTGCAGCTGTTGCCTGTAGAACTTCTCAGGTCCTACCATGCCAGTGACGTCATTGAAACTGGCAGCGTTCTAATACTAACAAACGCAATTTTGGTGTTGCTTAAAAAAGGCTACGTATTGATTTTTTTAATTCAATTTTTTAGTGTCATTTATTTTTAATTGTCATAATCAACACATTATCAATGTTGATTATTTCAGTTCAGTTCATCTTTAATAACATCTGTAGCATGCAAATCAAACCAGCTATTAGCCTAACTGAAATAAAACCATGATATATCTAGGTATGGTGAAGGGTATGTGATGTGGGGCTATCTATCTATCTATCTATCTTTTAATTACAAAGGCCAAGGGAACTTTATCAGGATGCATAGTATCCTGAGTCCATTCAATAACTGGCCTTTATAAATAAAAATCTGCCTGCCTCTATGGGATTTTAACATAGGGGGTTCCTTACTTATGCCCCCTGTATTTTAAGGAATAACATTTATTAATTTACGATACCTGGTTCATTCACAAAGAATATTGGTGTGTTTAAAGGTTGGATTTTTTCCTCATTTTTTAATTGAGGCATTAAGATCAATTTCCAACAGATGATTTATTGTATTCCTCTGGTTGTCTTAACTTATGCACAGTTGATGGTTTTTATAAAGACACCCCTACACCAATAAATAGTTCATGTAGACTGTCACACAATGGTAAGTGGAACATTGGCCACAGCTTGTAACTTTTTCAAAAACTTCATTTTTTCCCATTCTTTGCGTAGGGATGTGTACACAAGGATGTGTAACCTTGTGTAACTTTGTGTAACTTGGGAATTACAACAGAAAGGAACACGTTTCAGCTAATCAAAATCAATGACTGAAACTGTCAGTTTCAGAGCTATTATTACCACACTGATAGATTGATTTTGCTTTTTATTTGCAGCCTACGTTATGCACTGTGGAACGCTCTGCGGATGGACAGCTGTGGAATCCGCAAAGGTCAAGAAGGCTTTTGTTACGAGGGCTGGAGGTTCCAAAACATCCATGAAGCTGGGGTAATTTTCTCTTATTTTAAATTATTTCCAATTGTGGTGAGCATTATTGGTGGGCTTTTTATAAAGGGTAGGCCTCTATTGCACTAAAATTATTCAACCTTTATACAGTTAACATCAAACTGTGTAGCTACAAAAGCTACAAAATCACATTGTCATAGAAATGATAGAGGCGAAATTTCCACTAGGGTTTATGAAGATATTTTACAGATGGGCTGAATATACATCAAAAGTAAAAAAAATGACATGGCCAAAATGATTAACTCACCAACAATATTTGTTGTATGGTGTATACCAGGGATCACCAAATGGCGGACCGCGATCCGAGTCCGGACCGTGACGTGATCCTATCCGGACCCAGACCATAATAGCCTAATTTAGATTTTCACGTAAGATTTCAAAGCTGCGCTAAATGTTTCGTTGGTTAGGATAACAGCATTTACTTCAGGAGCTTCAGGAACCATCATTTCGCCTGCTGCTACTCAGCCAGTGAAATCTGTGAATTCTGATAAAGTCGAGTCAGTGAGTAAAGTAGCTTGCTATGGGGAAGATTGAAACGAGCGAGGAGAGGAGACGGGACGAGAAACAATCAGATGGATATCTAAGTTAATGATAAGTAAGTTATTTTCAAATCATCGATTGCTCAAAGAGGAGGAAGCTAGACAGCGAGAACAGAGCTTTATATAACGATACGGGGGCAATACCGCATAAAAACTGTCACGTCCGTAACGCCAACTAGGCTAAATATGGATGTGACAGTTTTGCGCAGAATTGCCCTGGACCTCTTCTATTCTGAGACAGGCGATTTTTAAAAGCGCCAATTTGAAGCACCTCTACTAGACAAAGCATATTGAGCAAGCATAGGGTAGGCTAGGCCCATTCAACAGTGAACTGAGACCACAGAATATTTTACGATTTAAGAAGGCAATATGATTGATCCACCACAATCTAGTTAAGCCAACATGCATTCACTGCCCAACAACGTGATGTTCCTGGGTTTTCAGTATTTCGGGTCAACATAAAAAATAAATAAATAAATAAATAAATTAAACTTGCTGATTAATGGGTTCAAGGAACCAGCCTTGTCTCAGCTCAGATTTTATTTTAAGTTCACGTTAAGATATTTAAAATAGCCAAGGCTACTCAGTTTTTCTCCCCAATCACTCTTATCTTGCCTTATTTCTCCTCATTTCGAATGTTGCCTTTTAGGCTACTTCTTTTATTTCACATTAAACATTAGGCCTAGGCCTACAATCTTCTTGAATTTCCCCTTGGGGATCAATAAAGTATCTATCTATCTATCTATCTATAACTAGGCTCCATCCATCCATCCTAATATTATATATACACAGTGGCGATTCTAGACATTTTTAACAAGGGTGGCACTAGTGAGGCACTGATTCAAGGGTGGCATGAGGCAAAACATCCAGATAAACAGAAACAGGCTCAAGATGTGAAATTAGCACAAATACATTAGGGAAACCAGATGCAAACACCATACTCATAAATTGAAGGACAAAAAAACACAAATACCTTACTCTCACATAAAATGTCTTTGTATTTGAATACAATTTAATACAAACATATTAAAGTTAATTATCTAAGTTGTCTGTCACTGGGCTATGCTGTTCTAAAACAAATTCCATCATGGGGACATTAAAATATAATACATGTTATTATATTACTGTAAATGAAGATATACAAAATATACTCATCCAAGACATTTCCCCCACTCTATGGCCATCTATTTTTGTAGCTGTTACAATAATTTGACCTGCTTTTTTGTCTATTTGTTTATTTTCTCAAGAAACTTGAGGTTGGTATGAAGGAGTGTATTGTGTATGTGAGCAATTTCATCTTCCTGAACCTCAATATTATGATCACAACAAGTCTGGGCAAATTATTAATAAAATTTTCATGTGGGGTAACTTGTTGCAGGGCAACCATAACCGGTTCCATGTCTTCCGATTAGATGATTAATCATCAGTTTCTTGAGAACTTTAAAAAGTCTGAAAAAGTTTTAAATTCCGTCTTAATTAAGAAAAGTCTTAATTTTTTAAACGAAGGTCTTCAATTTTAATTATACTAGCCTGCAAGCAAGGTGAAATGGGGGAAAAAACTAGCCTGGCGGGCCATCCTATATCATTGAAATGTATAGTCTGGAATCGAGCCATTCACCTCGCTTAATCCAAGGGGCGGACAGAGAATTGTCTTTCAAACTGCCTAAGCATGCAATAGGCCAGCGCTACGACCATATCCGTATCCGGTCGGCAAAACGGCAAATACATCCTTCTTCGAAAGGAATGACTTAAGTGCATTGGGTTGCCAACTCCTCCAAAGTTGACGCCAACGCCGATTCAAACAACCACTCTTCGTTTGCCATAGCCACCTTCCTTGTTGTTCACTGTCGCAGGACTGTCACCATCCTGTTAAGCCCGCCTTTAAGACTCTCTAACAAAATAGCGCCAGGCGCTGTGATTGGATGGCGCCCACGGCGTCAGCCAATAGAAATCCCTATGGTTTGATACTAGGCGTACAGGCTGAGCAAATTAATTTGCCGCCGCTTAGGGTGCGCTTCTAGATTTCTAGGCTAGTAAAAACAACAACAATGTGAAAATTCAACAGGGGGTTGATTAACGCCAGAGATCGTCTAATTTAGTGTTGCACGGTGCACCGATACTACAAAAGTGTCGCAATAGCTATTAGCAGTTGTCACAATACCTAATTTTTATTAGTATCAATACTTTTAAGAATGACCATGTTCTTGTTTCGTGCACAAGGCATGCTTCTAGTGCCTCCTCCCCAAGCCTGTGGCTGTGCGTCTTTTCTCCTCACACACATATGCGCGGCTGTCGTGCCATAAACAGCTTAGACATGGCTGCTAGTTTAGCTTAAGTGATTCTGTGGTAACACATAATAATAGGCTAATATCAAGTTGATTTGCTCACTTGCACCTCTCAACTTTGTGTTGCTAACCTACCTAGGCTATGAGATGTGCGTGTAGGTCTACTATTGGGTTTAATGTCATTTAGAAATAGGCAGCATAACCTTTGCAAACTTTTACATCTGGAGAGAGCTCCTTGCTAACTAATTCTGCTAGCTCAGGTCATGTATGTCATTAAGTAATTAGTGCTAAAATCATTATTGAACATGATCCCTTCTATGAACTTGATAGTTTTTTTTATTTACATTTATTTTATCTAATGACAGACAACAATGAATTGCATCCACATATCCATGCATTATGTGCAACTATTATTCACTAGCCTAAAACCGTGAGACTGAAGGCTACAGTAATTACTCAATGATTTCTTAAAGTGACAAACACTCAATTACACCTAGGCCTACACACCACATTAAAATATGCCTAGGTGTAATAGTTTAAAAATAAATATTAAGTATTCAAATGACTAAATATGTTTAGCAATTAAGCAGATTAATAGTAATTATGCAGATTAAAAAATACTATACATTAACTGTACACTTTATATGAATTCAAGGTATATGAAATAGAAACATATGAAATAAGCCATAATTTTCCTCGCGGTGTGTGGAAAGAGTCAAGCAGAATCTAGGATGCCCACTGGTGTGAATGATAACACTATATTCAATAATACTGATGATGTCAAGGTGGTCTGGGCCCCCAAATCAAATACATTTTTTAAGAATTATCGAAGAAGTATCGAAATCGCAATTCTTGATGTGGTATCGTATCGAAACAATTATTTTGGTATCGTGGCAACTACACTAGTCTAATTTCTTAGGATATCATAAACAATACTTTGGGTTTTCGCTTTTGACCGCAGCAATGAATCAACATAATCAGTCGAAAGGAAAGGACAGCACATCATGGGGAAGTGTTGTTTTAATTGTCATTATGGATTTGATCTGGTGTTTTACAACCGCATAATGGGTGTGATGTAGGTCTTAATTTTCATGTAAGTGGTCTTAAAAAAAAGTCTTATTTGGGGTGGTCAAACCTGGGGAAACCCTGTAATGGAAAGAAGATACCGAAGGCTTTTTTGCCATATTGAGTCAGCTTTACTTTCTTGTCCATAACTTGTCTAGGTAATGACACATTTTATTGTTCTTTGTCCTTTGGACAGTGCCTGGTGAGCTCGAACAACAAGGCTTTGAATCAGTTTACACCAGATTTGCCCTTCAATGAGACTGTGTGACATGTTCCAGCAATACTCATCACTTAAACCTCACTGATCACAGGAGAAATTTTCCTGTTGAAACCCACTATCAGAACTAAACAAGGCAATGCTGCATTTAGTTGTTATGCGTTCTGACTATGGAGCCAGCTCCCAGATGACAAAAAAAAAAATTGCCCAAATTACTTTTTTGACATCAGGACTCTGAACTAAACTATTTTCAGATGCCCATTTTTTTTTTTACACTGAATAGGCTTAGTCCAACCAAAACAAGGTTTTGCCTAGTGGTAAGCTGGATAGGGGTTAATCCTAGCCTGACAATACAGTTTACTCACTAGATGAGGTGAGGGAATTCAACAAACTTGTTTAAGCTTGACAAATATATCAATACAATCTGTTTTTCAATTGTGCAACATATAGCAAATGTGAGTGGTAGCTATCACATCCCCCATTCTGTGTTTAAGTGATTAATAAGGTGTGTCTGATCTTTGTGCTGTATCAAAATTCCCACAGTTATGAAAGCAGACGGTCAAACAAATGTCTTACTTTGTATTTTTGAGTGGCTCACAAACTAATAATGTTCTATTTTCTGCTCTTCTCTCCCTCCTCCCTTTGGTTGGTTCCACCACCAGGATAAAAGATGCAGATTGACCAGCCCACGCTTTCATCCACCATTGTACACAGTATGGCACGCTTTGGCACAAGTTCAGTTTGTTTATGCTATTGTTTATTAGTTCATTTCTCCATGTTGTATGCTTTATAGATAGACTTAAATTGTCATTGTGCAGTTGGTCCGTACAATGCAATTTGCTTGTGCAGCTTTTAAAAATAATACTCGCATACACACTCACACACACAAAAAAATAAAAAATAAGAATACACAATTTTTAAAAAGAACATATCAAGGCATTAACATGCTTCCATTGCTTGAAGTCCATTTTAAAGTGCAACTGTGCAAGCTCCCATTGCTTAAAGTCCATTTTTAAAGTACAACTGTTTTGCTTTGTTTTATAAAATAAAAGTTTGAAATGCTATGGAGTGCCCTATTTTTTGACCCTCAAACTGATATCTCAATTGTAACTCCTACTTCTCAACTGTTTCTCATTGCAATATCTCCTCATTTGCTCTATTATCTCTCCTAAGGAGAAACAAGTTGTAAATGAGACTACACTCAAACATATAAGAGATCTCCCGTATTTCTCCTGCTTCTCAAACTAATATCTCTTATGTGACTCCATCTGCTCTATTATTTCTCCTAAGGAGAAACAAGTTGTAAGTGAGACTACACTCCAACATATGAGATCTCCTGTACTTCTCCTGCTTCTCAAACTAATATCTCTTATGTGACTCCTACTTGTCTTATTGCTATGTGTCTCATCTTTTGCTTGTTTTATTTCTCCTAAGGCAAAATTAGGAGAAATAATTGTGACAAAAGTAATACTTAAATGATCCTTAAAAGAGAATCACCATTTTGCCTCCTTAGCAACAGAAGGGATACAAATGAGAAGCAAAAGTTTCCTCTGGGGACTGGTTCTAATCCTGGGTACAGGGTCATACAGACAACAGGGGTACTGGTGTTGCCCATTTTTCTAACCACATGAGCAATCCCCTTACGAAAAAGTAGTATAGGAATCTTATAGTATTTGGGACAAAATATTATAGTAATCTTATAGGAATAATTATTATATAAATAATTGGGACCTGTAGAAGTACTACTAATAACTATAACATCCTGTAACCGCTATAGTTTTTCTATAGTAGTCTTATAGTACCTATAGTATGTCCAAATACTATAGTATTCCTATAAGATTACTGTAATATTTAGTCCCAAAATACTATAGTATAAGATTCCTATAGTAGGCTACTTTTTCTGTCATACGTGACAGAAAACAACTTGAGTAGGCTAACCTCTGCCAATGTCAGGCTATCAAAGCCATTCTCATTAAGAAGTCTTGCAGCACACATTCTCTGCTTCTGTATTCATTCTGGTACAATTCCAGCAAAATATAGCTAGGTAGGTGTGTTTGCATTTATATATATATATATATATATATATATATATATATATATTGGGCTATGACCAGGTGGTCTTTCAATGATAGTATCATGGAATTCAAACCATAACTATCTATTCGATAGCATTAGCAGGCTAGGTCAGTGGCTGAACTGCATTTAGGGTGCTTACCTGTGTTGTGAAGTAAAATATCTACTAGGAAGATTGCAAAGACTTTTGACTGTGTAAAGAAATAGGTCTTTATTTTAAAAGCGTTTCCAACTGTTTATTACTTGAAAGCAAGATGGCGATTGTCACAAACATTTACCTCTTTTAGGAGAAATTTTAAGCTGACAGGCAATTGTTACCATTCTATTAAACCAACGTTCACCGACAAGCGGTCAGGAAGCGGTTCTTCTTCCTACTCGAATACTAGGATCAAACACATGAAGTTGTATCTCCGAAGACATTTTGTGCAACAGTTTTGACTCGAGTTTTAGCCAGGTTTTAGCACTGTAAAGTTGAATATGGAGCATAGCACAGGCAGAATCGGATGAGGGGCGACTGGAGGAAGCGCCACAGTACTGTTAGCCAATCAGAGGTGAATTCATTGGCATGTCATTAATATTCATGACTAGAGGTTTAAATCCAGTCGTTCCTCCCGCCCACCTTCCCCACCAAACTAGAACAGCATGAAACAGGCGCGAGGACAGCATTTTTTTCACCAAAACCGGCTCACAGGGCATTCATCAATACTACAGACCACTGCAAAATTAATGAAAAAACGATGAGATGAGACCTTTCAACATGGGTTATAGGTCAAAAGTTGAATGAAGCAGTACTTATGTCCTTTTGATTTCTTACAGGTTGGGTCGTTGTTGCACATAACACGCTAGCATTGTGCTAATGAATGACGCGTCATTGACACATTTGAAAGGCTTTTTTAGAACAATTAAGTGACTTTAAAAATATAATACTCAACCAAGTGTATTTTCTTTGCCTCCCCTTTCGAATGCAATACTCAAATTGAAAAAAAATTATATCCCAAGAAAAGTGGATTTTGAGGGGTACAGCTTCATAGACCTCCATGCATTCTGTACTCGTGGACGAGCGCCCTCATGTGGAACCACAGAAGGAACTGCAACCAGTTCAGAAACCGGAAGTTTTCAGAGAGTGGCAGTTCTCCCCTTATTAGACATTCTCTGATACTGTTTACAATTTACCACAGGAGTTGGGGGAAGGAGACAAACGTACTGCTTGACTGTACACTGTGTATATCATCTTGCAGGTGTGTCATTGTTTTTCTGTTTGTTTATCGCTTTGCCATGGTGTTTTTTTGTTTGTGACCTTGTCCAGCTGCTTGTCTAGTTGCTAACTAGTTCCTTGTCTAGTTGCTAACTAAGTTAGCTAAACTAGCTAGCTACTTCCAGAGCCATGGCTCTGGCTACTTCCATTAGGTCTCGATCAGGAGCTAGGCTAGGTTAGTAGCATAGTTTAATGGTTAAATCCTAGTGACCAGCTGACCTTTTAAATGTAGTGATTGATGTTACTTCTGTTTTATATCTTGTATTTTGTATTCAGTGCATTTTGTGTGGGTTACCTGTGCTTTTTGTGCCCTGTCTCTGTCACTCTGGGGAAGAGGAGTTGGGGGAATGAGACAACCCTACTGCTTGACTGTAAACTCTATCATCTGTCTTGCAGAATAAAAGCCCGCTAATTCATCGTCATCCTGTGTCACGTCAGTCACTAATAGCAGCAAATCACAATGCAGAGTGTATTCCACCGGTCACACCGATTTCTTTTATTTTTGCAATATCAGGGTTATCAGATAATACAGTGTCTATTTCTTGATAACTTTTACAACATTTAAGCGAAAAAAGGCAAAGCAAATACAATTTTTCACAAACACAACTGTCTGGTTGCCCTCTAGCGGAAAACAGCAGGGCTATGCAGACATAACACTTGCCCAGATTACAGTATACAACGCAGAAACAAATTGCACTGTGGCACAGCTTGACTTTAAAATCAATGACATCAAGGTTGCTCTGGTCTCACACATGGCTGAACATTTTGGCAATTTTATATTTTAGAAAACAAACTACTGTAGACGCAATAGTCTGGAAAGAGAAATATTTTTCTGAAACCTTTTTTCTATTTTCCATACTTATCCAGACCTACACATATTCAAATTCTATACTGTGTAGGAACTCAGGTGAACCATAGAGAGGGAACCCAAAAAGCATTGGAACCGGAAAGTGTGAGGGGTGAATGAAAGAACATTGGTGTGAAAGAGGAGCTTCCTCTCAGGGTGCAAACTTGACCCAGAGTACTTACAGGTCACAATGTCTTTTATTATGACCGCCGCGCGCATCATTATGACACCCTCCGAATGCATGCCAAGTTTTGTGAACTTTCGTTCATGGGAGGCCTTACAATAAAATAATTTATGTGTACATTTACTGACCGTACACTAACAAGAATTCCCGGGACACTGAAAGACCGGGGTACATGAAACTTGGTGGGCATTTAACCCCACATGGATAGCATGGAACCATCGTTTTTCGTTTTGATCTGTAGCCCCCGCTGTACTGGACCCCCCGAAAGGAGGGTAGGGCAGACACAGTTTTCTGTGAATATCTTGAGAACCGTAGAGCCTAGGATGACCAACTTTTTCCGTATGTTTGCCTCCAGGGGTCATGTTAACCCATTCCATGTGCACACATGTGCATAAACAGATACACACGCACACACATACATTCACAGTAATCAAACGTATGACACATACTCACACAGTAGACATATGTACGCATGCATGCACATGCACAAACACACAAACGCAGGCAAAAACACACAACACACACACACACACACACACACACACACACACACACACACACATAAACATAAACGTGTACACGCACACATGCACACAATTCAAGAATTTCTCAGAATTATGAACAGGCAAGATGGGGGTGGGGTTGTATAAAATGAATTTTACATGTGAAATCTATGAACTAATCATGTTTTGGTACTTGTTGTCTAGCAGATACCAGTGAGAATTGAGGGTGGATAATGCAATTTAGCGAGACAGTTAGAATCATATAGGCCTTTCAGCGTGATTTATTTTTGTGGAAAAAATGTGCTGGACTGGGCGGCGGTCATATTTTGTACTGCTCTGCGGTACATCTAGTTTATTTTATTATTTCATCACACGTCAAAACACACACACACACACATATCTGACTTTCTCCAACTTTTGCACATCTCCATAGAACTTTTTATTTATTATTTTTATTTTTCCATCTACCCATGTCCTTGATTGCCTAGCCTTTCTGCCCCCATCCCAAACACACACACACAAAACACACACACTTACATCATCACCTCATCACCTCACATACATACAGCACACTTTGCACAGTAAGCCTCTCTACATACTTGCTGCAACTTTTTACACAGCACATTGTCTTCAGGATTTATCCAACACACATCCTCTACATACTTACAGCACACTGCCCCCACCTACCCACACACACACACACACACACACACACACAGTCACTGCTCCACTCCCCTCTAAGCCCACACACACACATTCACTGTCATCACTCACATCCATCATACATATAGTACTCTGCTTGCAATAGTAAGTCCCTTTTACCATACTTGCAGTACACTGCCCCCTCTCCCCTACATACACAGCACATTATTTCATCAGGAAGCTTCTCCAACACACATCCCCAACATACTTACAGCACACTGCCCCCCACCCCCAATTGCCAATATACAGCACATTGTCTCATGAGGAAGCTTCTCCACACATATTGCACACTGCCCTCTCCCCCACATACACAGCACACTATCCCATCTCCCCTGTCATCCCCCAACACACCAAGACCCTGGCAGTTGGGTAGCCCCCTTGAGCCGTGGACCTGCCCAAGGTTTCTTCCTTGGTAAGGGGAGTTTTTCCTTGCCCCTGTTGCTCTTGGGTGCTCCTTTGTTTGCCCCCCCCATCCCAATCCTCCCCCACCTTTCTTATGCAGCCCTTGCCACTTAATCTACTAAACCCCTCTTCTACTGCACTTTTACCCCCCATAAATGCACAAATAGGCTGACACCAGACATAATGTCACTACATTTCTTACTTCCAGTAACTATATGCATGTGACAATAAACTTCCTTGTATTCTTTACTGGAGTCGCGCACACTCTTGTCAACACACACACACGCACACACTCTCGTCATCACACACACACACTCTCGTCAACACACACACACGCTCTCTTCAACTAGATTGTTTATTATAAGGTGCCATATTTGAAACATATTTGATATTATCGTAAGTCTTAGTCGTGACTCACATGGACAATATAAAAACCAATAGTGAGCTCTCTCCTGCACCAAACAGGAAGGGGAAAAGTAGGCCTATACACTGCAGGCGGAATAAGGTCAATCGAGTGGTGCGCTACCCGGCCAAAATCCTGGCACGCCAGAGAAATCTATGTCATTTTGACGTCACATTGTTGCCCTACGGGTCGGGAGTGGCGAGTATGTAAGACGCATGAGACTGTAGTCTTTCAAAAATCTTTCCCAAAAAGTCTTCTGATGTAAGGGTGCCATTACTCACATTAACAAAGTCTCCTCCCTGGATCATGAAGTCCTTTATGACTCTGTCAGGGCAACAACAGAACAGAAACACCAGTTTTGTCAACTGCTCACATGTACATAACATATAACAAATCACATGTATACAGACATACACACAGAAACTCTCTCACACTCACACATACCTGTGGAATGTGCAACCTTTGAAGCCAACCGGGACACCATCTTTCCTGAGGGGGAAAAAACAGATGTCGGACACATACATGCACGCACATATACACAGACACAGACACACACACACACACACACACACACACACACACACACACACATAATGTGTCTGCAGGGCAGGCTCATACTTGAGAAATGGCCGCTGAGGCCCAGAAGGCTATTTATGACCGCCGCGCAGCGAAGGTCATATAGGTTTAGTCAGATTTTTTTTTTTTTTTTTTTAGATGCCCAAATTTCCGTCAAGGATTCCGGGACACTGAAAGACCGGGTACCATCTAAACTTGGTGGGCATGTAACCCCACATGGATAGCATGGAACCATCGTTTTTCGTTTTGATCTGTAGCCCCCCCGCTGGACTGGACCCCCCGAAAGGAGGGTAGGGCAGATACATGGGGGGGCTACACAATAAATTAATTTATGTTACTATACACCAACTGGCCTGTAGGTGGCCGGAGACAGTTTTCTGTGAATATCTCGAGAACCGTAGGGCCTAGGAGGTCCACCTTTTTTTTATGCATGTTGGTCTTAAGGGGCATGTCAACCCATCCCATTACCACTTATTTCATGTATAGCGCCACCTAGTTAAAAATTAAAAAGCAAAAAATTAGGTGTTTTCATCACAATATCTCTGGCTGACATGGTCAAAACTGCACGAAATTAAAAGTGTAGGATCATTATGACACCCTCTGAATGCATGCGAAGTTTTGTGTACTTTCGTTCATGGGGGGCCTTACAATAAAATAATTTATGTGTACATTTAGTGACGCATACACCAACAAGGATTCGGGACACTGAAAGACCGGGTACACAAAACTTGGTGGGCATGTAACCCCACATGGATAGCATGGAACCGTCATTTTTCGTTTTTGATCTGTAGCCCCCGCTGGACTGGACCTCGAACGGAGGGTAGGGCAGATACATGGGGGGGGGCTACACAATAAATTAATTTATGTTACTATACACCAACTGGCCTGTAGGTGGCGGAGACAGTTTTCTGTGAATATCTCGAGAACCCGTGGGGCCTAGGAGGTCCACCTTTTTATGCATGTTGGTCTTAAGGGGGCATGTCAACCCATCCCATTACCACTTATTTCATGTATAGCGCCACCTAGTTAAAAATTAAAAAGCAAAAAATTAGGTGTTTTCATCACAATATCTCTGGCTGACATGGTCAAAACTAAAATTAAATTAAAAGTGTAGGATCATTATGACACCCTCTGAATGCATTAAGTTTTGTGTACTTTTCGTTCATATGGGGGCCTTACAATAAAATAATTTATGTGTACATTTAGTGGCGTACACCAACAAAGGATTCGGGACACTGAAAGACGGGGTACACAAAACTTGGTGGGCATGTAACCCCACATGGATAGCATGGAACCGTCATTTTTCGTTTTGATCTGTAGCCCCCCGCTGGACTGGACCTCCCGAACGGAGGGTAGGGCAGACACAGTTCTCTGTGAATATCTTGAGAACTGTAGGGCATAGGATGACCAATTTTTTCCGTATGTTTGCCTCCAGGGGTCATGTTAACCCATTTCATGTGCACACATGTGCACAAACAGATACACATGCACACACATACATTCACAGTAATCATACGTATGACACACTCACACGGTAGACATATTTTACGCATGCATGCACAGGCACATACGCAGGCACACACACAAGCACGCGCACACACACACACACACACATAACATAAACATATACATGCACACAATTCAAGAATTTCTCAGAATTATGAACAGGCAAGATGGAGGTGGGGTTGTATAAAATTAATTTTACATGTGAAATCTATGAACTAATCATGTTTTGGTACTTGTTGTCTAGCAGATACCAGTGAGAAATGAGTGTGGATAATGCAATTTAGTGAGACAGTTAGAATCATATAGGCCTTTCAGCGTGATTTATTTTTGTGGAAAAAATGTGCTGAACTGGGTGGCGGTCATTCTAAGTAATTCTATTTGAAGTAATTTAAAAAAACCCAGTTAAAAAACCCAGTAAAAATCAAAAAACCTAGTGGAAACTAGATGGCAGAAGTGTGTAGGCCAATCGGCCAACCATTTTTTTCTACTTCGCCACCTACAGATGTTTTACTGGTATGATATTTCGAAACGCCATGTTATTTCCCATAGACATTCAGTGTTTCCCATACATTGACTTATTTGTGGCGGCCCACCACAATATCAACTTTGACCACCACACAATGATTTTCCAGGTTGTACTACATTGTGCTTAAATCTGGTTAACATCATAACCACGCTGCACTAATTTGTTAAAAACTGTTGCATTCAAGTTAATTCTGCAAACCTACCACCACAAATATAATTCAATTCTGTGGGAAACACTGACATTCAACGCCCGGAAGTTGGATGGATACGGAAGTTACGGAGGCGGGACTTATTCTGGAGAGGTCTATTGCAATCTGTCAAGTCACTCGTCAAGGCGGGAACTAGGCTACGTCACTTCCGTCTTCTTACCCAGTTAGCGTTTGCAATGGAGGAGTTTGCAGTCTCTGGCCGACAGACCCGGCTGTAGGGTACAGTGACAGAGGGGGCAAATTTTGCGATTTTCAAGGGGGCAAATTTTTTTTTATTGGGGGGGAAGTGTTGGCGGCGCAAACATATCATGTCACAGTTGATGAATAATGTTAACCGTGACCGCGAGTAGGCCTAGTGTCCGCGAGACCCAGCTGTGTTCTTACATTATTAAGGCTCTTATGTTGCTGCTGATAACTTTGCCTGTCTAACCAGCGGCATCTTTAGTAGCACCCCCCTCCCCCCAGCAATCACCCCCAGCAATCAGTAGCCTACAAATAAGCATCGCAAATAAGCATACAACAATTCAGCGAGATAGATTTGGCCAAACGTGGGCCCCCTTTGCGGTCGTGGCAGCCGTGGGCCCGGAGCGACCGCACCCCCCGGTCCGCTTATGAGGCTAGCCAGACCACGGAGGGGAGTCTCCGTTGTGTGTGTGTGTGTGTGAGCAGGGCAAGGAAAGGCTGTGTGAGTTTTAGCCTAACTAACGACAATGGACGACAGAGTGGGCGATCTAGCCCTACTTGTCCTGTGAACTCCAAAGAGCTCCGCGATCTCCCTAATAGGAGAGGTAACCCTCTATTCCCTCCAGTGGTATCCACAGAAGGTCTCCCCACCGGCTAGCGCCCATTAGCTGTAAGGCCTCAGAAATCTTTGAACGGACCAGGTTGACATCAAATCGGACAAGTAGGGCAAGATAGCAGAGACCTTAGTGCAGCTGCAAACTCCTCCATTGCAAACGCTAACTGGGTAAGACGTAGCCTAGTTCCCGCCTTGACGAGTGACTTGACCGATTGCAATGCATTTGGCAGGCCATTTGAATTTTGCAACACAAAGAGCGTGACCAAAGTGCAATGCAATCACGGGGGGCGCTATTTCTTTCCCATTTGAATAAAATGCCTTAAAACGATGGCAAAACGTTTTGCCCAAAATAATCCAAAATGTTTTCAGGCTGGTATTGACAGTTTTGCCAAATATGTTTTTAAAATGCAATCCTACATTGCACTTTAAATATTACATTGCAAAACGAATTGACAGTTAAATGATGAAACTGACTATTGAAAATTGAAATGCAAAATGAATTGCCATTTGAATATTGAGACTGAAGTACCATGGCAAAATGGAATGCAATTCAATCCATGTTTATTCTATTTTTTAACCAAAATTATTGGAAATGATTTTAGGATTTCATTGTCACTTTGCAGATTAAAATACAATTTGTTGGAAATTATTGCAAATTGCAATATTAAATTGCATAATTTTTGAATTGCATATTGCATTCTCATTTGAATAAAGCTACCCATATTCTTCCATAGTAAATATCAGCGTAGCATCAAAATGATCTTGATTAAGTGTCTTTTTTTTTTCAATGTATTTCATTTTTGAGTTTTTTATTTTGAAGTAATCCAAAGGTATTCAGATTATGTTACATCATTTTTGTAATCCAATGGATTACGTGACTGATTACAAAAATTGGCATGTAGTCTGTACTCAGTAATTGATTACATTTCAAAGTAATCGGACCCAACACTGCACACATGCAGAGGTTGTGTTACACTTTTCCGTTGTCTGTCAAAATGACGGACAGAGTTGACAGAAACAGAAAAAATCTGTCATGGTCAATTGTGACCCCTGTCAAAATGAAGGATGGACTTCTGATTTTTCTGTCATTAAAAAAAATCTGTCAATGATGGAAAATATTCAGTTAACGCAACCTCTGCACACACTAATGCAATGCAGTTACAGGTGCTATTCTCCACCAGGTGCTACAGGTGATACACTCCACCAGGGACGGAGCTGATCTCAGTCGTTCCTTACCTGAACTCCCCTGTGCAAAACTGCCTACAAGACAAAAAAACAGGTATCAAATACATGAGTAATGACAAGTTCACTCAAGAACCTGTGTGTGCGTGTGTGTATACGTATGTGTGTGTGTGTGTGTGTGTGTGTGTGTGTGTGTGTGTGTGTACGACCCACATACCGAAAGTTCTCTGCCGTTTTTGGTACCACGTCGGCGAACAACTCAATTTTCAACCTTCCCACATCCTGAAAAAAATCCAAGTTCAAAGTTCAGCATCTGTGTGTGTGTGCGCGTGTTTGTGTCAGTTCAGCATCTGTGTGTGTGTGTGTGTGTGTGTGTGTGTGCTGTCAGTTCAGCATCTGCGTGTGTGTGTTTGTATTAGGGATCGACCGATATGTTTTTTTTCAGGGCCAATACCGATATCAACTAGATGTACCGCATAGCGGTACAAAATATGACCACCGCTCAGTCCTGTACATCCGTTCCGCGAAAATAAATCACACTTCAATTTGTCTCCATATTTTACTCCATCCCCCACTTTTGTGTATGCTTGTTTGGCATGCCTGAGTGTGTGTGTGCGGCTGCACAGAAAGTAGCCTACTGGTGCTGAAAAGGTGAATAGATTGTAGAATAGCCAAAGAAGATGTAGCATTGTTATAAAACCTTTAAAATCTCTAAACAATCACAAGTAGGGCAGTTCATCACAGTTCATCCATTGCAACTGGATTGATGAAAGGTCACTTACACCTGTAGGCTACATTGTATTTGGGAAAAGCAAAAGGTATCAGCATAATGTTATTTATTTATTTATTTTTTATGTATTTATAAACAAAAACATCTCTGTCAGTTCCATGCCGTTTTCAACAGCTATCAAAACAAAAGGTAATTTTTGGATGGATGAATTTTTTGTGAATGTTTCTTCTTCTACATAAGATTTTAGTCATCTTTAGTTCATGTAATACTTTATTGTCAATGCACAAATTAAGTACAAATTAAGTTAACAGTAGTCTGAAACGTTATTGTTAATGCACAAATTAAGTAACAGTAGTCTGAAACGAAATGCTGTTTTACATCTAACCAGTGGTGCAAATAACTGACATGTCCAAATGGGCCTTGATGAAATGCGTCGTGTAGACTGTTCATACACATTTTAACGGGCCAAAGTTGAAGAGCTTTTGTCCGTTATTGTTCGTGCAAATATAGGCTGATTCATGTTCCCTTGCATTGTGTAACTGAGGTCCATGGCTAGTCTGGCTTTCATCAGACCAAGCTCAATCTTTTAATAAATCAAAAAATAAATAGCGGGCAGATCAGGCTGGGTTCACCCAGCCTAGTCCATAGGCACCCGATATTGTTTAATTTTCGATTGAGATATACACGCTCTGGCTATTCTAAATGCAAAATGCATCAGGGAGTTATGACAAAGCGGTGACTAACAAACTAGATCCTAATAGAAAGCTGTTAGCTTCCCTAAGCTACAGGTAGGATTATAAGGTAGGCCTATTTACAACATAAATTGTCAATAGGCTATGCTGGCGACACAAATAAAATCTCCTTTGGAAACCAATGGCTTACACCTTACAGTATCAAGCGGACTTAAACTGCCATATCGCGGGTGAAAAGTTGTAATAACATTCACGCAGCTCCATGAGTCAAGGAAAGCGAATGAAGTAGTCACTTCTAAATGGGACCCACTACACAGTAGCTTAAGGTGTGTTGCTAAAGCAGCCATAATGAAATGAAGGTGTCATTGTTTGGATACTTCACACACACATGCTTTTTAATTTCACAGACTACAACTACCAAGCTGGAATCAAATCATATCGATGGGTGGTGGTCCCCGGGGACGAAATGAAATTTTTCCGTAAAAGTCTAGTGGGGCTACATACCCACCAAATTTCATGTACCCCGTGGTTCGGTGTCCCGGTATCAATGACCAAAAATTCAGGAAGTAGATGTCGGAAAAATTCTTGAATTGTGTGCATGTGTGCGTGTACAAGTTTATGTTTATGTGTGTGGGTGTGTGTGTGTATGTGCGTGCTTGTGTGTTTGCCTCATGATGTGTGTTTGTGCATGTGCATGCATGTGTACATATGTCTACTGTGTGAGTATGTGTCATACGTATGATTACTGTAAATGTATGTGTGTGCTTGTGTATCTGTTTATGCACATGTGTGCACATGGAATGGGTTAACATGACCCCTGGAGGCAAACATACGGAAAAAATGGTCATCCTAGGCCCTACAGTTCTCAATATATTCACAGAGAACTGTGTCTGCCCTACCCTCCTTTCGGGGGGTCCAGTCCAGCGGGGGGGCTACAGATCAAAACGAAAAATGACGGTTCCATGCTATCCATGTGGGGGTACATGCCCACCAAGTTTTGTGTACCCCGGTCTTTCAGTGTCCCGGGAATCCTTGTTGGTGTACGTCACTAAATGTACACATAAATTATTTTATTGTAAGGCCCCCCATGAACGAAAGTACACAAAACTTGGCATGCATTCAGAGGGTGTCATAATGATCCTACACTTTTAATTTCGTGCAGTTTTGACCTTGTCAGCCAGAGATCTGGCCTACACCTAATTTTTTGCTTTTTAATTTTTAACTAGGTGGCGCTATACATGAAATAAGTGGTAATGGGATGGGTTGACATGCCCCCTTAAGACCAACATACATAAAAAAAGTGGACCTCCTAGGCCCTATGGTTCTCGAGATATTCACAGAAAACTGTCTCCGGCCACCTACAGGCCAGTTGGTGTATAGTAACATAAATTAATTTATTGTGTGGCCCCCATGAACGAATTCCACAAAACTTGGCGTGCATACAGAGGGTGTCATAATGATCCTACACTTCCAATTTCGTGCAGTTTTGACTATGTTAGGTCACAGATACCTTCAATTACAACACCTCATTTTTACTTTTTGTGTTTAACTAGGTGGCGCTATTCATGAAATGAGTGGTTATGGAATGGGTTGACATGGCCCTTGAGATCAACATACAAAAAAAATGGTCCTCCTAAACCCTACGGTTTTCGAGATATTCACAGAAAACTGTGTCTGCCCTACCCTCCTTTGGGGGGTCCAGTCCAGCGGGGGCTACAGATCAAAACGAAAAAACGATGGTTCCATGCTATCCATGTGGGGTTACATGCCCACCAAGTTTCGTGTACCCGGTCTTTCAGTGTCCCGGAATCATTGACGGAAATTTGGGCATGCGAAAAAGAAAAAGAAAAAGAAAAAAAAAATCTGACTAAACCTATATGACCGCCGCTTCGCTGCGCGCCGGTCATAATTATTACCAAAACAGGAGGCCGATAACCGATATGTAAAACCGATCTTGTAAGTATCTTGTATCTTGACAGTAATACACATTTATTTACTTTAGGTACCCAAGCAGAATACTTCATGAAAAGTATGAGTATTGATACAAGCACTTCGGATACACCATGGGCATGGGGGCCTGCTACCTCTACTCCCATCAAGCCTGTTCATCCAAGGCCAGCTAGAAGACCTTGGGTTGATCAAGAGGAGGAGGAGGATGAAAGTGGCATCTCCACAATAACACCTGATGGCTCTACCTATGACCCAGCGCAATCAATGAGCAATGTAATAGAATCATCACAGTCAACAAATGTGTTTTGTGTGTTGTCCCTTCGGATCCCCAGGACAACACAAGCGAAACAACAACTCAGACCTTTTTCCCTAATTAATCCCAGCACCGTCTTACAAAGGATCTGTAGGCCAGATGTCTGCATCGTCTGGTAAAAAGAGGACATTGTTAATTCTGTACATAGTTTGGATGTTTTGTGTTTGCATTATTTTAATAGACTGCAATATTACTGTTTGTCAGTGTTTCTCAAACATTTTCAGACCAAGGACCACTTAAATAGGGATTTTTTCAGGGCCGATACCGATATCAATTATTACCAAAACAGGAGGCCGATAACCGATATATAAAACCGATGTCAGTTGTCAAAAAGGGGGGTAGGTAGTAAAGGCGATATGCTGCAAAAAAATAATTCAAAAGCATTTAATTATGCAAACTTTTCTTTCTTCTTTTGATACACAATTGTCTATCAACTTGCATCACTTGCAAGTGTAAATCCTGTTTATCATGTTAATCCAAGAGCTAAGTGATAGCAAAAATGTTCATAGACTAGGCCTACACAATGGGCTATGTGCTTGTTAAGGGACCTGTCACAAAGAGGATGCTTTGCCATCGTGTGTGTGAGTGCACGAGAGAGGGAGAGGAAGAGGTGCATGTGTGATGGCAAGTGTTACGGTTGAATAGTTTAACAAAACAGTTTTAAAATAGTTCTTAGGCTATTTAAGTATGCAATTTGTGTCCATGTGTAGACTACAAGCTACACTTTTGAGAGCCTAAAGCTCAGGACGCGATTTAGTTCAGGTCGGATTAAATTACGGCTGGCCCTGGGTGCATGTTGTCTTTTCTGACAGTCCGTTTCAAAAAGGAGCAATTAGACTTTTTGACGTTCGAGTATTCCTATAAGATTACTATAGTATTCCTAAAAGATTACTATAATATTTAGTCCCAAAATACTATAAGATTCCTATACTACTTTTTCCTAAGGGTCATACGTGACAGAAAACAACTTGAGTAGGCTAACCTCTGCCAATGTAGGCAATCAAAGCCATAGTTCTCATTGCCGGAGAAGTCTCCTTGCAGCACACATTCTCTGCTTCTGTAGACATTCTGGTGCAATTCCAGCTAAATATAGCTAGGTAGGTGTGTTTGCATTTAGATCTATATATATATATTGGGCTATGACCAAGTGGTCTTTCAATGATAGTATCATGGAATTCAAACCATAACTATCTATTCCGATAGCATACAATTAGCAGGCTAGGTCAGTGGCTGAACTGCATTTAGGGTGCTTATAACCTGTGTTGTGAAGTAAAATATCTACTAGGAAGATTGCAAAGACTTTTGACTGTGTAAAGAAATTATTTTAAAACGTTTCCAACTGTTTATTACTTGAAAGCAAGATGACTAATGCCACAAACGTTTACCTCTTTTAGGAGAAATTTTAAGCTGACATGCAATTGTTACCATTCTATTAAACCAACATTCTCCGACAAACAATCAGGAAGCGGTTCTTCATCCTACTCAGATAGGATGAAACACATGAAGTTGTATCTCCGAAGACATTTTGTGCAACAGTTTTGACTCGAGTTTTAGCCAGGTTTTAGCACTGTAAAGTTGAATATGGAGCACAGCACAGGCAGAATCGGATGAGGACACACTGGAGGGAGCGTCACAGTACTGTTAGCCAATCAGAGGCGAGGTCATTAACATGTCATGAATATTCATGAGTAAGAGGCAAAATCCTGTCGTTCCTCCCCTCCCACCTTCCCCACCAAACTAGAACAGCATGAAATAGATGCAGGAGAGCATTTGTTTTCATCAAAACCGGCTCACAGGGCATTCATTAATACTAGAGACCACTGCAAAATGAATGAAAAAACGATGAAATGAGACCTTTAAGGGACCTGTCAGAAAGAGGATGCTTTGCCATCGTGTGTGTGAGTGCACGGGAGAGGGAGAGGAAGAGGTGCATGTGTGATGGAAAGTGTTAGGGTTGAATAGTTTAACAAAACAGTTCTAAAATAGTTCGTAGGCTATTTAAGCATGCAATTTGTGTCCATATGCTATAAGCTACACTTTTGAGAGCCTAAAAGGCACGTTAAAGCAACACCAAAGAACTTTTCCTCTGTCGCACGCACTATTTGTTTATCCAGCACCAGCTTTGCAAATAATGTCCACAGACAAGGTAGAATATGTTGCATGATTTTATGAAAGTACGATGTATTGCGACATCAGATGCAATTCAAATTTGTAGTTTCTTATGTCTCATTCCATCGAACTACAGATCCGCTACCCGATCCGGCAAACTTACATAGTGCGGTTATAGCCAATAGAGGGCCTTAGGTTTAATGCAGAAAGTGCCGTTCACCCTGTTACGAGTTGATGAACCACTGAAATGATTTTGGAAACATTATTTTAAGGTACAAAAAACTCTTTGGTGTTGCTTTAATAGCCAGCTCAGGACACAATTTAGTTCAGGTCGGATTAAATTACGGCTGGCCCTGGGTGCATGTTGTCTTTTCTGACAGTCCGTTTCAAAAAGGAGCAATTAGACTTTTTGACGTTCGCTATCGCATAATTTAGGACTTGTCTGTACTATGTCCGCCGAGGTGTCCCGTTATTCACAATTAACGGACAAGGTGGAGGCAGAGAACTCCCGACGCGCAGCACCAGGGTTTGTAGGCTAACTAGTAGCCTAAACATCACTAACGTGCATCAATCGGGAATTCGCTAAATGAAGGAAGTGGGTGCTTTACTTATTGATCCGGATCAAAGAGACAATAGCTTACAAAGTGATGTTTTTGTAACTTAAGTGTAGATGATTGTGATTCATTGCAACTTCAGCAATGTAGGCTACCTTCCTTACCTTCGAAAAATAGCTCCGTACGTACTAGGGATGCACGATATATCGGCGGCCGATATATTATTAGCCGATAAGTGAAAAAATGAAAATATTATTAAATCGGTCCGATAACAGAATTCTGGCCGATAATTTGCGCCTTTTTTTTAATTTAGGCCTACGTAAGGTCCGTCTGGCTACACTTGAGCTTGGTTGGCTATACTTTTTCCTCAATATAATGTCAGCGGTGTGAATGTATTTCACCACTCTAACAAAATCTGTATATGCGTTCATTTGGGAATATGTGCATCTCAAAATCCTCTCGTGAATGATCCGCCATTTAACCTAGAGCGGAGCTCAGCCCTATCTAGAGCCGTCTTGTGCTGGTGTGTTTGCACTTTACCGCGCTGGTAACACAAACTCGTTAGTGGGACGAGTAGCTTACATAAGTAGACCTAGTTGTGTTTTAGTGTAATATTTGCATTACTTTAGCTTGGATTTTGTATTATTACCTAGAAATATGCTAACCATTCGTGCTTCAGTTCCAGACAGGTCATCATACTGTAATAAGTTATTAAAACCTTCAGGGCTAACTCCTTTAATTTCTGCTGCAACAGGTTGTGCGCAACAGAGTAGACGGACATAAGATACAGTCTGAGGAGTTGCAGCTTTATTCAGTTACCCGCAGTTGAAACTAAACCTAAGTTTCCCTCACAAACACTGATTTGGTCGCTATACTGTAGCTTATACCAAGCTGAGCGTTTATGAGCGTTTAGTCCTAAATGAAAACGATTCAAACTCTCTAGCCACTCACTCGCAATTCACTGACTTCAGGTTCACTTAAAGGAGCCACACATACTGTAGGGCTAGGCTACTGTTATGTTGTTGACTGCCGTACTATTGAGGACTATTATGAGTTCTGTCCATCATTTGGTGGTAGGTAAAATTCCTGCAATAAAATTATGCTTATTAAATGCTTTCCCCAAATCACTTTTCACAATTTTTTTTCAAGAGTAATATTATCGGTTATCGTATCGGTATCGGCCACAACAAACCAGTAAATATCGGTTATCGGCCCTAAAATTCCATATCGGTGCATCTCTAGTACGTACAGCTGAAGCCCAGTCTGCCTCAGTGAGAATCCTAAACTTTCTCTGTGTTCAGTCTTCGATCCTGATTGGCTGCATTCGTGCTAACTAACACATCAGACGGTGTAGTGGGCGGGACAGTTCTCTTGACCACAGAGTAGCAAATGCAGGGAGTGAGAGATGCTTTACAGAGAAAGTAGCACGTTTCATTATTTATCCATTTCAATATCGGCTTATCGGTGGAAAAAATGACCGATACAGATTATTATAAAAATGCTAAATATCGGCCCTAATAATCGGCCAGGCCGATAATTGGTCGATCCCTACACTTAAACAATAATAATTTAAGCAAAAAATTACTTTACCTTGCTTATGGTGTCAGAGGATTCATATGATTTAAACTGGCATAGGCCGATAATTGGTCGACCCCTAGTTTGTATGTGTCAATTAAGCATCTGTGTGTGTGTGTATGCGTCAGTCATACAAATCCATTTGGCCTCTGCACACACATGAATATTTCTGTTCATGTTGCTTTCTTCCTATCTTTGCTGAGCTGCCCTGCGTGAAACCACGTGACCTTGGGTTAGGAACGCTGGTGAGAGGCTGACCTTGAGTGCTGGCCGCACTCATACAAAGGAAGTTTATGCCAAATCAATTCAGCTCAGATTGACGCTTTGACAAGTTTCAGAGACTTCACTATTATTGAGTCTCACTTTTCACCACAACTGCGTTTGTTCCCATTCCATGACTGCCAATCACACCCATCTGCTCAGCCATCTTAGCCCAGTGTAGATGTGTGTGTGTATGTGTGTGTGTCTGCATGTATAAGTACATGGACATGTGTGTGTGTGTGTGTGTGTGTGTTTGTATGCAATGTTTCTGCATACGCAAGAGTGTAGGCCTAGCCTTTGTGTGTGTGTGTGTGTGTAGTGGTTACTGTCACTGGTGTGTGTGGGACAAGGGGGCATGAGGGAGGGGGTCAGTGTGCCTGAAAAGAGTCATTTGTTCCTCAGAATTATCAGCAGAATACACCCCCCCTCCCACACACACACACACACACACACACACACAGACAGACAGACAGACAGACTGTGTCTGTAGACAGACTTTGTAGGGGCTGGCGGTAGCCAGAGATAATGTGTGGAAAAAAACACAAATGAAGCTGGAATACTAGAAAGCTATGCTAAAGCAGGGAACACTGTTGCTGGGGACGGAACACTGTTGCTGGGGAAAGAACACTGTTGCTGGGGAAAGAACACTGTTGCTGGGGAAGGAACACTGGTGCTGAGGAAGGAACACTGGTGCTGGGGAAGGAACACTGGTGCTGGGGAAGGAGCAGAGTGGCCAATGGGACAGCTGAGGACTCAACTCAAGGTATCAGTCGTTAGAGGCGCAAGCACACACAAACACAATGTTAGAGGCGCATAACCGCATTGTGGAAAAGTTAAACTTTTCCCCAAATGCTCCCGACGTTGTCCCTACACATAACGGACAAACATTTCCCGACACACACGCACACACCTCGGCAAATTCATTACACGCGATACCGGTTTAGCGCGTTCTGAACACATTCATATTTCACCATCACATAGTGTCGCACATATTTCTGTACTCACCAGTTTTCATCCACAACATCTCCGCAAGCCGCGAGGTACCCGCTGGTTCAGGGCTCGAATTATCTTTTTGTCTTTAAGGGGGTCTCTCTAGCTCATAAAAAGTTGGCACACCCCGCGCATAGCCTAACAAGGCGATACAATGAAATAGCCTAGGCGCAAATGGCGCTTTTGCGCAGTACAGTATATATGCGCACGGTAGGCATAGGCTTTACCTTGACACACGCACACAACAGACATAGATTTTTCATAGAAATGGATTACTTTTAATTAATTTCAACATATTATTGATTATAATAGTCCATATGTCATTTCAATTTCACAATACAAAGAAATAGACTAAACGATTTAGTCTGTGCCATTCTCAATTTCACAACGTAACTCATTTAAACCAGACCACCGTCTCAGATAGGCTATCCTCAGTGTCAAACACAATAATACATGTAGTGTAACTTATACACAGGGGAAAAAGCACTAACTGGCAGAAATGAATAAAGCCAGCCAAACTATGTTCTAGTAGGCTAATGTGTTGAACAGGTGTTTCAAAATAGCTGGGAACTTTCCGGAGCTCTGAATGGCAGAGGATAGCTAGATCATCAGACAACACAATCATTGTAGGCTGCATTATGAGCCATAATTTATGGCTTTGTCAATCAACATAGAATAGGTGAAGCATAAAGTTCAACAGCAAACAGGACTTTTCAGCATATATCAAACCACGAGAGCTAGCCCAATGAACGCCATGCAAATAGACAAAACACTCACATCAAAGCAGGGTGACTTCTTCAGATTTGTGAGTGCTGTCAAATCGATACGGTTTGCTCATATAGTCTAGTGGTGTGGCGGTGAAGTGTCATGCTGCGTTCAAGAGCGTAGTGTAGGTCTACGTCCTGTAGTAGCCTATATTTTAATTTAACGTCTTTAATGGTAAGAGATTGCACAGGGATGGATAATGAGCGGTTGTTTAATATTAAATTACAATGCCAGACACCTTTAGATATGAGAGACCCCCTGAGGTTTTTGAGTTTGTTGGTTTCACTCTATGGGAGCTCGGCTCCCTCTGGCTCCCACGTAATTCGAGCCCTGCGCTGGTTTTGCTCCACCAAACATTTCCACCACACGCACCAGTATTCCCACGCCATAGCACCTACACTGACTGCATTTACTTCCCTGTTGTGTGTCCCGCCATCAATGGTCCCCCGAGAAACCCAAACTCTCAGAGTTGCAATCTTTTTGTATTTTTTGTTTTGTTTTGATGACGTGTCTGTAATTGTGGTTAGGGTTCTGAACTGATTTTAGGGAAAGAGAAAATATATTTTTGATAGCGTAAAATAATGGTAATATTATTAGGATCATGACATGTTTATGTCTTTATTTTGTTAATTGTTTTGTGCACTACTCTCCAGCCATTTCTGAGTGACGTTTCTAATGGGTAGTCCCATAAAAAGGCTGAGCTTCTGTCATTCAGGTTAGAGTGGCGCAGGGAGAGCAGCTTGCTGTGAGGCTGAGTCTGGTTTGTGAACATTTAACTCTTTGAATCCCTATTAGTTTTGTATTGATTATTCTGTTTAGTTAAGTCTTTAAGTGTGAACAACCCTCGTGTTGATTTTTGTTTGTAGCCTTTTTCAAAGTTTTTTTGTTTAGCACTTTTGAGCACTGTAAATAAACCAGCACTCTTAGTACAACATTTGCACTTGTCTGTGGTTCGTCAATGTCTCCTTTTACCTTGGTTGCCTGAAAGAGCGCACATCACCTTTGTGAGTTTGGACTGTGAGGTCTCATTCTTCACACGTGGTGGCAGCGGTGGGATTGTGGCGCCCCCTAGGGCACTGAGAGAAAGGTTGACTAGACGAGCCCAAGTGCGTAGTAAGGTCGCGTACCGACGGTTGAAAGACATTGGCAGGTTGATGTCGACCCACCAAGAAGATGGCGGGGAGGGGGTCGAAGACCTGGTGCCTGAAACAGACGGGGACAAAAGTGAGTGATGCACCCGACTTCGCCTCCATGTTCAAGATGCTCCAGAGGGCCGTGAGCAACCAGGAGAAGGAGGTCATCAAACAGGAGCAGAGATGGAGGAACGTCCAGGTCCAACTCAACACTGTCCACGGTGAACTGGAAGAAATGAGGGCAAGAGTTCCCCCTGCAGCTCCGGTGGCCGTTCCTGGGGTCGCCTCTGCAACGCCTGCTGATGCGGTCGTCGCCTCCACGGCACCCCCCTGTCGTCGACTCCTGCTGCGGTTCCTGTGGTGCCTCTTGCTGCACATCCAGCGACGGTCCCTGCTGGCCCGAGTAGCCAGCCTGCTACGCTACCAGCCTCCCTGTTGATGCCTGCAGCCCCCCAGCACCCAGTGATGAACCAAGGAGGACCAGCCCCAGCAACCTGATGTAGCACTGGTGCTACAGTATTTTGCTTATGGCAATACAATGCATGCGTGTGAGACTGACAGGGAGGCTACAGCAATTACCTTCTACTGTGATCAGTGCAACTGGCTACACCAGATGTGATAGCGGCGCGTAGGCCACGTTAAAAAAAAATAAACCCGTCTTCTGTTTTTGAGCGTTCGTTACGCGCCCGGTGTAGGCTCCCGGTAAAACGCTTGTTTGTTTGTTTGAAGTGCCTATGTATAGACTACTTCTGTGAGAGGGGAATCGATGTATGCTACTTTGATTTCAACTTAGTTGCAGTCTACGCTATTAAAAAGTATGTCTACTTGTTTGTAGGCCTATAGTATCCAAACAATCCAAATCCAAATCAAACAACACCTTGCAAATTATCCTCGCGAATCGAACAAGTGATAGCTATGTTTAGCCTAAATCGAAAGTAGGCCTATCTTCCGACCGGGCCGGGCAGAGGTGATTAAATTAGGCAAGCAGAGGTAGAAGTTTGTCGCAATCGCCTTGTTGCTTTGCATTTTTAGTTCAGTTTAAAACGAATAACTTAGTATCCAAACAACACCATTCAGATCTAAAATTAAGAAAAAAGTCCACCGGGACGTTCGCTTCTATCTGTCAAATATGAGCCCACTTCATGCACAACAGTCTCGCTTTAGTAGTGCTTAGGAAATTTAACCTATACAAGATCGGTTCGAAAAACCTTCACAACACTTTAATTACAACTCTAGGTTAGCCACAGACCTTCAGCTATCTATCTTTAGGGACATGTCAGTTACATACTGACCCCTTATGTGTATGGAACAGTCAAAGGGCCCCCAAATGCATTTCATGGGTGCAAATGTACATTAAGATAATCCTAATAATTATTTTGACATGCATACAGTGTGTAAAATTGTATTTGGGGCTTTCTGCTATTAGCTACTATTATTCCCAGTCATTATCATGGGAAATATAATGTTCAGATACCACTGGAATTGTATAACAACCCTCATAGTAATAGGTATATTTTACATTTTTCAGATGTATTTATTTGTTGCTTTTATTTTTCCTTCCAACTTGCAAGGCCCCGATAAGGTTGAATGCCCCACTTTGAAAACCACTGCTCTAGGTAATCTAGGTAATCTAAAAACTTAGAAATATGAACTAAACGTGAATTAAATCTTAGTGGAATAAAATCTTCAGCATATATATATATCTTCTACTTATTCAAAAATAAATGAACTGACTTCCAATGCATGAATAAGAAAAATTAACAAAAAACCAATGGCATGACCTGTCTTCCTGATACCCATTGAAAAGTCTAACTGCATGGAACTGTCAGGGATTGTTTTTTTGTTCTTACAAAAACACAACAACCAAATAACATATCATGCTGATAGCTTTTGTTCATCTCAAACACAATGTAGCCAGGTGAGATGTTTGCAACTACATGACCTTTTATCAATCCAGTTGCAGTAGGCCTACAGATCCCAACCACAATTGATGAACTGTGATGAACTGCCCTACTTGTGATTGTTTTTAGAGATTTTAGAGGTTTTATATCGATGCTACAGAATTTGTGGCTGGTGCTACAAAACTTTTAACCTCTGTAGCACCAGTGCTACTTGCAAATTTTTTTAACATACAGCCCTGCACAGACCGGACAACGAGCAGCTGAACTGGTGGACTCCTTCCTCGCCGCCCATCGTGGACCGAAGGACTTTCGCTACCAGGGCTTCAGCCAACCTGCGGAGAGGGGTAAGTCTGCGGGCTATGGTGCGGGAGTTGGTCCTAGGAGAGGGGATCAGCGTAGGGGTCAAAGTAGTCGCACACCTCCACACACACCCAGAGCATCTCCACATAGACACCCTGCATCCACCCAGTCCGCACCCACAAGTACTGAGCCATTATGTCACCATTGTAGCAGGCCCGGACATTTCATACGTAACTGCCCTGACAAGCGACCAAGAAGTTTTGGCCCCAGTGCTCAGGTCACCACTACTAGTCTGCCAGAAGTCCAGAACAGAGTGCAGACTGTTGATGTTACTGTTAATGGTAGAGCAGCTAGAGCCCTTTTAGATACCGGTAGCACCCAGACGCTTGTGCAACCCCACCTGGTTGATCAGCCAGGAATAATGACAGGAGGATGCCTACAGGTGCGGTGTGTAAATGGCGACGAGCACCGATACCCTCTAGCTGAAATATGCCTGCGTGTACACGACCACACATACACTCTCAAAGCCGGAGTAGTGAAGGGCCTCCATCATCCCGTAGTGTTGGGCCAAGATGTTGCAATTTTGCCAGAGCTGGTGCAATCTACTTCACCCATAAATATGGTTGTGACCAGATCTCAGGCTAAAAGAGTGGCAGATGACGAGACAGAGAAGCAGAAGGTCTGTGAATTGTTCCCCTACTGTGATTAAGAGATTGCGCCCCCCGACACAAACAGGCCACGCAAGGGCCGGCATCAGCGCCGGCGTGAAAAGCTGATTCACAGAGTTGAGTCCATGACGAGTGCAGAGCAGAATGTACCCCCCACTGCAGCTCCAGATGTTTGGGATGTGCCCCATGATTTGAAATTGCTACAAGAGCAAGACGAGACACTCAAAGATCTTTTCAGTAAGGCCACTGAAATTGATGGTGTGACCACAGGCCAGGCTAAATCCCTCTCTGGGGAGGGTTATTTTGTTAAAGATGGGTTGCTTTACCACCAGCCAGAGGGTGGCAGCACTGAGCAGCTGGTTATCCCCACTAGCCTGAGACCTAATATTCTCATGACATCCCATGGGCAGGTCACCTGGGTAGTGTGAAGACCCTGCAGAGAATCTCTAACAGATTTTATTGGCCCGGCTTGTACACAGACGTTCACACACACTGCAAGACATGCCCCACTTGTCAGCTCACCAGCAAGCAGAGGGTTAAGCCATACCCACTTCAGCCTCTTCCTGTCATTGAAGTCCCCTTCACCAGGATAGCAATGGATATTGTTGGTCCCCTTGAGCGCACACAGACAGGTCACACACATACATCCTTGTAGTCTGTGCTACGCTATCCCAAAGCTTTTCCCCTCCGCAAAGTCACCGCCAGAACCATTGCCCCCGCACTCCTACAGTTATTCTTCAGGGTAGGGATCCCACAGGAGATTTTAACTGACCAAGGCACAGCATTCTTGTCGAACACACTTAAGCAGGTCTACAGGTTGTTAGGGATACGGGGTATTAGGACCACTCCCTACCACCCGCAGGGCTGGTGGAGAGGGACAACCAGACCCTCAAAAGCATGCTGCGAAAGTTCGTGGGTGCTAATGCCAAGGACTGGGATCGCTGGCTCCCTTACCATGTCCTTACTCATGTTTGCATACCGTGAGGTACCCCAAGCCTCAACCGGGTTCTCGCCATTTGAACTTTTGTATGGGAGGCAAGTGTGGAGGCCTCTGGATTTGCTGAGGGATGCCTGGGAGTCACCGAGCGCCACTACCACCAACGTCCTCACCTACAGTGGGCAGTGCTTCGACCAGCACTGCCCACCAGCTTCCCCTCGCGGTCAGCGTGGGATCCTTAGCGGTATCCTGCGACTTTAACTTGTATTTTTCCAGTGAGCCGCTGCAACAACCCAAACAACGGTAGATGGCTCAAGTGAGCAGGGTGTTTAAGTAAAAAGAAATGGAGCCTGGAAAACCCTACACAGACTTCACTACAGACTTTAGCAGACTGGTTTAGAAATAATTTAATAGCCAGAAATATGCCTGCCCTGCCCTAATAAAGAAATATTTGGTTAACTCGCAGTGAATCCCGTTTGCAGCCGTAGAAAAAGCATGGGACAAATTAAAGCATGGGACAAATTAAACATTCTGGTTTTCTCCGAGTGCAACGATGTTAGACAGACATCATTTGGACAAAATATAGATTATATTAACCTCCGTTGCTCAGCCAAATGCCTTCCTGTTACGTCCTGTTATCACAGAGTTACAGGCGATAAACGATTTGTGATGGTCACAAGTTTACTTCATTAGCGGTTTATTTATTTTTTTATTATTAAAGAGTGTTTTTCATTTAAAGGTTTGACTTCGTGCTTATTCAGTAGAGCGTTTAGTTCTCTCCCCCAATCCCAGGCGTTCACATTGCATGTTTGTTTGTAATGGATGCAACCCGAGATATGGCTATCGTTTGTGGCAATGAGTTGTTAACAGACATGAACCAAGACATATAGCCCAGCAGCAATCTGTTCGTTATTTATTGAAGGGGCCACGGAGGAATTTTGAGTGCTTCAGTTGCAAGTTGCATGACCCTCTCTTGCCTGCTAGAAATTGTTCAATGACCCTCCGACAGAATTGTTAAAAAAGACATGACCCTCCCCTGCCAATTGTCGCTGTCTTCCGCCCGCGCTACAGCCACACACTGTGATAACGTTCTTACATCAATCTTTCCCGTGAGCTTGCATGCTACCAGTCCTTCCTTTTCAAATGTGTTAGCCTGTTTGCACAATTTCACAAATAATCATATGTGATTAATAATATGACAAATAATCCCTGTGCGGGGACCGAAACAATGCATTTTTTTTTTCCGTGTTTATCACGATTTTAACTTTCCCCGCTGTCTTGCCGTTTTAATGTTTTCCGTAGAATATCCCATATTTTAATACTCTCATAACAGCCCTGCCATCGGGCCTGTCTCTGTGTTGGCCTGTTGCTACCCCTTGCCCTTCCAACGAAAAAGATGTCTTCAAATCATCGTTTTCCTTGCTTGAAGGCGAACTTAGAGTGATGTTAACCTATTTAAGTTTAATAGCTATTAATAGCTATTCGTTTTAACGATTTTTTTTATGATAGTATGAAGTGCTTTTTGTATAGGCTACTTTCTTAATCTTGGAATATGGGGAGGGAAGTGGCGCGTCTGCAGTCAGCCAAATATGAATGTAATTCTGCGGCATAAAGCAGATGTATTTGTTTATTGTACAGAAAAATAAAAATGACATGTCAAGCAATCAATTGACTACATTGCAGTCAAGAAGTAGGGCAAATTAAGACACTGTTTTGATTTGCGCAGTTGCGTTACCCCCTAACACTGACAATAACATAGACAGCAAATTAAGATATTTTTTCGTTTTGTGGAGCGGCACCGGTAGGCTATCAAAAGCAGATTTCGATTTTCGCTACCACCGTGTAGTCAAGCCTTAAGCCATACCCAAGTAGCCTTAATCTAGATAATGTTTAATTACGATTTATTTTGCTATTGAATTCGTAGGCTGGGATTCCTCTCGGTAACCATTACGTTTAAAGGTAGCCTAGCCTCCTGCTTTTTCAGAGGGGGCGGCAGTCAGGCTACTGACAGAGCGATGTACAGTGGCAGAGCGACGCACAGTGGCTGAAAGTGGTACTAAAGCTTCACGCAGCTTCACGACCTCGTAATGGGCGACTGAAGTGGCCATTTAAAAGCGATGCCCACTGTACGTGATCGCCATGAGGGAGAAGATGGAGGAGATGGCGACCCTGGTGAGGAAGAACATGGAGAACGCTCAACAGACCCAATCCAGCTGGTATGACAAGTCAGCCCGACAGCGCATGTTCCAGCCCGGCCAGAAGGTTCTCCTGCTCCTGCCAACAGAGGAGAACAAGCTGCTGGCCAAGTGGCAGGGGCCCTTCAGCATCAGCCGGAAGATGGGGCCAGCCACCTACGAGCTGGACATGCTTGGGAGGAGGAAGCCACAGCAGGTGTTCCATATAAACCTGCTCAAAGAGTACCATGACAGAGAGCAGCCGGTGAGTGACCAGCTCATGGTGCAAGCTGTGAGAGAAGAGTATGACACCCCTGAGCAGTTTTTCCCGACTGACTGCACAGCAGGGGAACCAGACTTCTCCCATCTCACCGCAGAGCAACAGGAAGAGCTGCGGGCTGTCATCCCTGAAGGCCTGTTCACCGGGCAGCCTGGGACCACTTCACTGGCTGAGCACCCGATCCACCTGAAAGAGACCACCCCGAAACGGCAGCGAATGTACCGGGTTCCGGAGCGGTTACTGCCTGCTCTCCAGGAGGAGCTGCAGGTGATGGAGCGACTGAGCGTCATTGAGCGCTCGGACAGTGCCTGGAGTAGCCCCATTGTCCTGGTGGTGAAGAAGGACGGCACTATGAGGTTCTGTGTGGACTTCCGCCAAGTCAATGCCCAGATCCACTTCGACGCCTACCCCATGCCACGGCTCGAGGAGCTGGTCGAACGGGTGGGTGGGGCCCGGTTCATCACGACGCTGGACTTGAGCAAAGGGTACTGGCAGGTCCAGCTGGCCAAGGAGGCCAGACCCTACACTGCCTTCCGATCACCCCGTGGGCTGTTCCAGTTCACAAAGATGCCCGTCGGTCTCCAGGGAGCGCCAGCCACCTTCCAGTGGCTCATGGACCGCGTGCTGGAAGGGACTGGGGCCTTTGCTGGTGCTTACCTGGATGATATCGTGGTCCACAGCGCCACCTGGTGGGAGCACGTGGAACATCTAGCCGAGATCTTCAAACGCGTCCACGAGGCTGGGTTGACGATCCAGCCCAAGAAATGCACCATTGCTCAGCGCGAGGTGCGTTACCTGGGTCACATTGTGGGCCATGGTGTGATCCACCCACAAACTGACAAGCTCGAGGCCATCCGCAACTGCCCGCGGCCTAAAAACCAAGAAGGATGTGAGGTCCTTTTAGGGTCTTGCAGGGTGGTACAGGCGCTTTGTGCCTAACTTTGCCACCATGGCGGCGCCGCTCACTGACCTGACCAGGAAGTCTGGGTCAGCAAGGGTCAGGTGGGAGGAGCCGCACGAGAGAGCCTTCACAGAGTTGAAGGAGGCTCTGTGCAGCGATGCAGTTTTGAAGAGCCCTGACTTTGACAAGCCATGGACAGTCCAAACTGACGCCTCTGGGGTTGGGCTGGGGGTGGTCCTACTCCAGGGGGAAGGCGACCAACAGCGGCCAGTCGCCTACATTAGCCGCAAACTGTTCCCACGAGAGTGTCTCGCGGTGAAGTGGGCCTTGGACACATTCCGTTACTACCTTCTAGGTAGAGACTTTTGGCTTGAAACAGACCATCGAGCACTGAAATGGTTAGGCCAGATGAAGGACACTAATGCAAGGGTAACAAGGTGGTTTTTTAGCTCTGCAGCCCTTTAAGTTTGAGGTTGTTTACAGGCCAGGAAAGCACAACCTGGTTGCTGACTACCTGTCTCGCCACCCCTGTGTCGAGTCTCCAGAGGAGGGGTGAAATGTGGAAAAGTTGCCCTCCAGTTAAACTTTTCCCCAAATGCTCCCGACGTTGTCCCTACATATAACGGACAAACATTTCCCGACATTTCTCAAAATTGGATTTTGTCATTTGTATTTTATTTTGTTGAAGAAAGTGGCTTCGTATTTTGTATCAAAACTGCTTGACAAGTTCAGCTGTGACTTTTTCAGTGCATCTCTGATACAGTAATTATAGGCTATGAGATGCAACAGGCAGGTCAGCATAGTTGATCTGTTGACTGTTTGCAGATTATGGCATGTCTCGCAGGCAGAGAAAAGCCGTTGCTCTCAAACACTGTCCACTTAATCAACAGAGTCATTGTATTGATGAAGGAATAGATTAAATAGACAGATGTGGAAGGTTTGCAAAGTGATATCAGCTCACTTTAAAGAATATTTTAGTACTTTCAAAATACAAAAATACAGTATTTTTTATGTGGCTAATGTATTTTGTTGTTTATTTTGATACACTAAAAATTAGGGTATTTGATATTTTATTTTAAAATACACCAACAGCTAGAGGCCAGGCAGCTACAGTGCTTCACTCTGGGGGCATCTTTAAAATCATGCTGCCCAGAATGTAGCACTGTAGCTGCCTGGCTGCTCTAACTGTTGGCTGCAGCAACTTGAGCTAGGTAGCACTGATTGTTTTTTCTCGTACCAACAGTAGGCTACTCAGTGAGTTTGAAAAACAGTGATCTTTGTGAAAAATGGCTACATCCAAGCTGGGTTTGAGGCTGCACACTGGGCAGGTGTACAACAAAAAAAACTGACTTTTTTTGGGTGAGCAAGACAATGCTTGGGGGGACTTGGCCCCTGCCTAGAGCCTATTGCCTAGAAATCTATTGTTTATTCTAAATTTTTATTAGGTACAGTTCTTGACAACCATCTGAGTTTTTGATAACACCGACTATATTTATAAGAAATGCTCACAATGACTCAGTCTCCTCAGAAGACTGAGCTGTCTTGACATCTGTCTGGTATACACTACACACATTCAAAGTGTTTTAACCTTTCACATCTCTGCTTGGTTTGGCCATTTAGGCTGCAAATACAAGAACAAGTTAAACATGATTGTGTCAATGGCTAGCAAAATAGTAGGAAAACAAAAACCCCTAACCTAAATATACACTGGCAGTATGAGGAAGAAAGCTATGAAAATCACTGCAGTCAGTACACACCCTTTTTCCAGCCAGTTTGAGCTCTTGAAGTCTTGGAGGCGCTTTAGAGTGCCTCTGACAAAAAGTGTATTTAAAACATCCTTTGTTTACGAGTGTGTGAAAAGTGACAAAGATTTATGGACAAATATGTAACTAGGAGTTGTTAGTTCCTGCTTTCAATCCCTTTTTCACCTAACAAAACCCATATTTGTCAGACTTTTTTTTTTTTTTTTAAACCTTTGTGAGTTTTCTGGTACAAAATAGCACCGCTGCTCAGTCCTGCACATTGTCTCCGCAAAAATAAATCACGCATCACGCTTGTCAATTTGTCTCCATCTCCTACTCCATTCCCTAAACTGCATGTGTGCATGTGTTTGCTTTTGTGTGTGTGTGTGCTCTAGGGGTGGCAAGGTTCATGAAAAAACGTTCGGTTCGCTTGCCTCGGTTGCGGAGCATGTGTGCATCATACAGTTTTGACGGTTCAAGGCATGCGTAATGTAGCCTCATGCCCATATGTGTGTTTGTTCCCCCTTTTGCGTGAAAGCGGAGGTGTGGAGTGCTGCGGATCACGTGTAGAAATGACAAGTGGGAGCGATAACGAATGCAGCCTGGTGTGGTGTGTGCAAACATTTTGGAGTTCTAAAACAGTAGATAGAACTGCGACTGTGATGTGCAAGCATTGTGCCACACGTAGCTTATTAATTATTCTAGTACAGACCCGGAGTGGCTAATCGGGAGCTTCGGGAGGATGTGCCGGTCTGAATATCGCAAGCTTGAATGTGTTGTTTCTTAAGTTCATTAGCTGCGCACTCGCAGCACTTCAGCAGCTTAGGCTGTGCAGTCTAAGCCCCGTACTTGCAGTCTCCCAAATATTAACAAAATAGCCCTCACAAAACCTGTTTGGAAATCGCAACCAAGTCTATTTGCAATAATTAAGGGGAATAGGAGACTAGCAGCCCCTCCTCCAATGGCACGCCTTCACACAAATACTTCGCTCATCTTCTCAAAGGAACTCTAGATCTCATTCATAGTGACCATTCGGTCCTTGGTTACCTGTCTGACCAAAGCCCTTTGTCCCGGATTACTCAGTTTGGCTGAGCAGCCAGATCTAGGAAGACTATTAGTTGCTCCAAACTTTTCCAGTTGAGAATAATGGAGGCTACCGTGCTCTTGGGCACTTTCAATGCTGCAGAATTTTTTTTGTATCCTTGCCCATATCTGTTAGCCTGACTTCGCAGAGAGTCTGGCCTAGATCAGAGCCCGTCTACGGAGAGCCTGGCCACTCCATATTAAGTCCCATTGTACCGAATTTTGGTTGCAGTTCCACCAGAGTTCCACTGGGGGCGATCGCCATGAGTGCAAAATGAATGGGAGTCAATGGAGCTAGAAGGCTAAATTTGTCTCTTTCACCTGATTGTCGTTGACAAATCTCAGATTTGATTGTAGTTTGTATAACTTCAACATGGGTTATAGGTCAAAAATTGAATGAACGAGTACTTATGTCCTTTTGATTTCTTACAGGTTGGGTCGTTGTTGCCCATAACACACTAGCATTGTGCTAATGAATGACGTCATCAACACGTTTGAAAGGCTTTTTAGAACAATTAAGTGACTTTAAAAAATATAATACTCAACCAAGTGTATTTCTTTGTCTCCTCTTTCGAATACAATATTCAAATTTCTTGAAAAAAAATATATCCCGAGAAAAGTGGATTTTGAGGGGTACAGCTCCATAGATCTCCATTCATTCTGCACTTGTGGACGAGCGCCCTCATGTGGAACCACAGAAGGAACTGCAACCAGTTCAGAAACCGGAAGTTTTCAGAGTGGCAGTTCTCCCCTTATTAGACATTCTCTGCCTAGATCCATAGGCGTAAGTTTATTCCCGGGTGGGAGGGCACAGTTTGAGATTTAAACAAAGATTGTTAAGGCGGAGCAAGATACTTTGTCGTAGTTCTTGTCTATGGGCGCGAAATGGGGATCAAATCCTGTCTGCATAAAGAGGCGTGTCGATGACGTATTGATGAGCGTACATTGCAACCGGTCAACAGCAGCGGCATAAATAACTGGCACACACCTGATATAAAGTCGATTTTCTCCAGACTGGAATGCTCAAAAATGCTAAAAATGTACCTGAAAGGTTCAGAAGGGTTTGAGGATCATGAAAACGTGCCCGAAATTCACATTCCTAACTCTATAGAACCAAGACCTTAGCATATGTGGTAAAATTCTGAGCTATGCCCATAGACTTCAATGGAGCAGTCGCTGCTTCTGCTCTGCATAAAGGGGGATTATGACCCCCCCTCCCCCCTCGTGGGATCTGGGTTCCCAGAAGTGGCTCCTGATGAAATATCTTGCTCCGCCTTAACAATCTTTGATTTAAAATCATTGGAGTTCCTTTGAACCAATCACTAACAACCGGCGTTTCGTCATAGAGAGAAGTTTCACTGCAGCACGCCCATAACAAGCACGGGTGCATCTTATCAGCAAACAATCACACGTTTCATCTGCGTAACTCTCGCCAAAATGCATCATATAGTGTTTTGTGAATGTACCCAAGTCAAACTTTCATATAAATGCATAAGTACGGCCAAAGCGCCACTTTTAAGCTTGTTGCGTTGTCGTTTTCGGGTGAAATGACCTTTTGAATGGGATTCCTATAGGGCTACTACTTTTTTGATACAATCGCGTCAAAATCGCTATTTTTCAAACACTATGAAGGCTCGACACAACGACTTTGATCGAAGTATCATCAGTGTCTCTACACATGAACTCGAGCATTGAGAACATTGTTGGTGTACGCAGAGTTTACTAAAAGAACAACTCACTTGTTTTTTCTGCTCGCTGCCATCTTGCAAGGAGCGAGTTGTCCAAAATCTTTCTTTTAGTAAACTATGTGTATTTAACAATGTTCTTAATGCTTCGAAGTTCATATGTAGAGACATTGATAATCTTCGATCAAAGTTTTCAAGTTATGTCGAGCCTTCTTAGTGTTTGCAAAATCTTGATTTTGACAACCATGTAGCCTACTAAACTACAGTTTGACTTGGAATAACGTTAAGTAGCCTATTTCAAGTGACAAAATCTATGACTAAAGTTTAGCTGACGATATAACATCCTACTCCACTGTGACTTCGTTCGTGACACTCCTGATAATAGGCTAAACTATTATTCACATTTGGAAGTCAAAAGAGTAGTATACATCGCACACTGGAGGGTATATTTTGCTGACTTTATTTGGCGTGAACAAAGCGTTTCGCAAGTTGCTTCATCAGGTTCACGTGATTTTGACCTTTGATATTATTCACATTTGCTCAAAGATTTCATAAGTATAAGCCCTTTTCGCTCCCTACGTTGATGTATTCCAAGCGATCTGCTTCAGGGGCGGGGACGTAGTAATTGAAACACCATGCCTGGGTACGTAATCGCTCTCAGGGACGCCCTCTGTTCGCTGGTTGGTCGGCTGCCCAACTGCCGAAGTAAACGAGCGCGAATCAACCTATTCCAGACGGAGTACTGTAGGGAGATGAAATCGACCGGAAGTACGTAGGCAGGCCACAGATCTGTGTCTTCACACAACCCTGTCTCGCAGGTCTACGGACAATTGTCTTGACCTTGTGGCTTGGTTTTCACTCTGACATACACCATCAACTGTGAGACCTTATATAAAGAGATGTCTGCCTGTCCTAATAATGGGCAATGAATTAATTTAGGCGCAGATGGACTCTAATCAAGTTGAAGAAGCATCTCAAGGACAATTGATAGAAGTAGGATGCACCAGAGCTCAATTGCAAGAGTGTCACGACCCCCGCCCCTTCGGGCCTCTCCTTGTCAGTGCACGGGCAGGTAGGGCCTGATTAGGTCAATTAGGAATTGTGTACACATGCATCAGGGTGTGGTTATATAAGGAGTTCTCCTCTCCTCCCCTTTAGGCACTTTTCTTCTCTCTTGCAGGCACCATTTTGACTTTCTCTCTGCACTGGCACTTGATGCTTTCTCTCCTCTCTCTAATCTTTCTATCTTCGTTTGTCTACCATTTAGTCATCTTACATACTGATGCTGACATTGCATTCATACATACACACACGCCAACACTCATCTTCCCCTAGACACATTATGTTTGGTATTACTATTGTTGCTTAATCTTAATAAATTATAAATTGGAACTTTGTTGTCCGTCTCCCTTTATGTTGCGGTGAGTAAACGAGCCTTTGACGAGTGTCATAACAAAGGGTCTGAATACTTATGTAAATGGAATATTTCAGACTTTTATTTTTTAAAAATTTACAAAACACTCTAAACACCTGTTTTTTTGTGGAGTGTTGGAGTATTATGTGTAGATTAATGAGAAAAAACACGAATTGAATCCATTTCAAGATGAGTCTGAAATATAATAAATTGTGGAAAACTTGAAAGGGTCTGAATACTTTCCGTTTGCACTGTACATTATATAACTATACTAATACTGTAGCCTAAATTGTGGATAATTAAGCTATACATCATATGCTGGTATTTCTGAAGTGTTAATGATTTAAAAGGAAAAATAACCGTACAGAAACGAAAACAGTGACCTTAAAACCGTAATACGAACCGAACTGTGGGTTTTGTGAACCATGCCACCCCTAGTGTGTTAGCTTGTGAGTGTGTGTGTGAGGGTAATGGGGTGTGTGTGTATGTGCGTGCATGTGTGCATGTGCACTGTGTGTGTGGTACGTGTGCATGTGCATGCATGTGTGGTGTGTGTGTCTTTACGTGTGTGCATGTGCACTGCGTGTGTGTGGTGTGCAGTGTTTCCTCTAGATTTTTTTTTAACAGTGGCGGCAGGCCATCCACATTCCACTAACTAACGTCTATAAAACAATATATTTATGGAATAAAACTAGACAGGTCCCTCGGATTAGCATTGCTGTTTATTGTTAAACTACAATTCTCTGCAGCCAGCGGAGGGCATTTAGCCTACTATGCGTCCGGACAATACTGTGCGTCTCCCCTAATTCTGAAGCAGTGGCACCGCTAAATGAAGAGGAAACACTGAGAAGAAAGTTAATGTTTTAAATAGGCTACATCAATACACTATATAATATGTGAAGTGAAACTGGATGGGCCATAACCTCTGACTAGTTTTAGGCTACTTATTGTTAGGTCAATGTATTTTTATTGTGGTTTCAGACAAATACACAAAGACAGTAAACACAAAAACTCCAAAAACAAACAAACACATAAATAAATAATAATTAAAATATATATATAAAAAAAAAAAAAAAAAACATACATTACACAAAAGAAAGTCCACATAGTAGTTACAAAGTCATCTTGTACAACCGCTATTCAGAGCCAGGGTGCATGTAAGTTGTTCCACATGTGAGATAAAAGGTTGCCATACTACATCAAATTTCCCCATTGATCCATTCAGTGTGTATCTGATTTTTTCTATCTTAAGGAAAAACATGACATCACAGATCCATCTGCCAAAGGAAGGGGGTTTGTTATTCTTCCAATTTAAAAGAATGAGTCGCCTAAGAGGGAGGAGTAGGCTATTCAGTTTAGTTGTGACTTTTGAAAAGGAAAGTCCTCTGATGGAACGCCAAAAGGTCCAATGAAAGGACAGGGGTCAACAGTTAAACCTGAAATCGCTGAGTATACTTCAAATATTGAGGACCAAAAAGCTGTTAAACTAGAACATGACCAAAACATGTGGTATAGAGTGGCAGGTGCCTGCTTACATCTGTCACAAATAGGGTCAACCCCTGGAAATATTTTAGATAGTTTAACCTTGGACATATGAAGCCTATGTACAATCGTAAACTGAATAAGACTATGCCTTGCACAAATGGAGGAAGAGTGAATTCTTTGAATGATGGCAGACCATTGATTTTCAGTTATGTTGGCATCCATATCCTTTTCCCAGTTTTCTTTTATTATTGACAGTGAGGAACCCTCCATTTCAAATATCACTGTATATAACCTTGACACTGTCCCCTTTGCCTCAGGTGGGGTTTCAAGGATTGAATCAAGTCTAGATTTTGGTGGGAGTGAGGGAAATTGAGTGAGGTGATTCTGTATAAAATGTCTCACTTGTAGGTATCTGAAAAAGTTACTAGTTGGTAAGGAAAACTCCTGTCTAACCTGATCGAATGACATGAAAACACCATCCTTATATAGCATTTTGATATTTAAAACACCGTTTTTAAGCCACCTCGTAAAAGTATTATCTAAAGAGGCTGGGAATAAGTGGTTGCCTGTAATAGGAGAATAAACTGACATAGAAACTAGCCCATAATGTTTTCGGAACTGAGACCAGATTTTTAAGGAGTGAAGAACTACTGGGTTCTGACAGGTCTGGGGTGAAGGCAGGGGAACAGATGAACACAAAAGAGCTGAAAGTGAGATTGGACAAGAATTAGACTCAATTTGTAACCAGCCAGGCAAATCCAGGGGTGATATATCCCACCGCCAGCACAATAAGCTTTTGATATTAGCAGCCCAGTAATAGATTTGAAAATTTGGTAGAGCCATCCCGCCCTGTATTTTAGGTCTTTGTAGAAACAATTTCCTGATCCTAGGTGTTTTGTTATTCCAAATAAAAGATGAAATAACACTATCAAGCTTTGTAAAGAAAGTTTTTGTAAGAAAATATGGGATGCACTGAAACAAAAATAAGAATTTCGGAAGGATATTAATTTTAATTATACTGATTCGCCCAGCCAAAGACAAGGGCATAGTGGACCAACGTGCAAGATCCTGTTTGGTACGCTCTAGGAGTGGGGTAAAATTGGCCTTCAGAAGCTGAGAGTGGGACTTTGTAACACACACACCAAGGTAATTAAATCTATTATTAGTCACTTTGAAAGGTAGTGAATGAAGTGAGGTCTGAGTGGCAGCTGTAGTAATTGGTAAGAGCTCGCTTTTTCCAAGATTGAGCTTGTACCCTGAGAAACTGCCAAAGTCTTTAAGGATAGTGATGATATGCGGAATAGATACAAGAGGGTCAGATATATAGAGAAGGACATCATCAGCATACAATGAAATTTTGTGTTCCTGATTTGCTCTGAAAATCCCTTTGATATCTGTACACTGCCTAATGGTGGCTGCAAGGGGCTCCATTACCAGTGCAAAAAGCAGAGGAGAGAGTGGACAACCCTGTCTAGTCCCGCGCTGAAGAGGAAAGTATGGTGAATAAGTGTCATTAGTTCTGACGGAAGCTAGATGTGAAGTGTACAACAGTTTGACCCAAGAAATGAAAGTTTCTCCAAAACCAAACCGCTTAAGAACATAAAACAAATAATTCCACTCGACACGATCAAAAGCTTTCTCAGTGTCCAAAGCTAAAAGTGTTTCTTGGTGCTGAGAGGTGGACGACGTATAAAGGATATTGAATACACCCCTGACATTAAAAAATAAATGTCTATTTTTTATAAATCCACTTTGGTCTGATGACACAATGGTGGGCAAAACCGATTCAAGACGGAGAGCCAGCACTTTAGCCAATATCTTCACATCTACATTAAGAAGACTTATTGGGAGGAACAATTGTGGGGGTCCTTGCCTTTCTTAAGAAGAAGGGATATTGATGCCTGGCGTAAAGTTGGTGGAAGACATTGAGAATCCAGACTATCATCAAACACAGCTTTGAGTAAGGGGGCTAATTTTGCTGAACACTTCTTGTAAAATTCTGTAGGAAAGCCATCAGGGCCTGGACATTTCCCACTCTGCATGCATGCGATAGCTTTGTTTATTTCTTCCAAGGAGATAGGGCTATCCAAAGATTTCCTTAACTTTTCATCCACAGTAGGGATATCTAGGTCCTTAAAAAAAGTATCCATTAGACTCGGATCAGTGGGAGGCTCAGATGTATACCAATTAGAGTAAAAATCACAAAACTGTTTATTGATGTCTGTTGGGTCTGATAATAATCCTGACTCAGATTCAATTTGATCGATGACATGACTAATGGAAGTATGTCTCAGACTGTAAGCAAGGCCTCTGCTGGGTTTCTCTCCATATTCATAGGACATATGTCTAGATTTTAACATAGCCCGTTCAGCCTGTCCAGTTGAAAGCATATCAAACTCAGCCTGGTGTAACATACGTTGTTTATAAAGCTCTGGGGTTGGGGCAGTAGCATACACTTTGTCCACCTCAGAGATAAGTTTAGAAAGTTTTGTTTGTCTGGCCATTCGCGCTTTGTGGATACTGCCATTGAGGGAGATAATCATCCCCCTCAGGTAGGCCTTAAGGGTCTCCCAAAGCAATGAAGGGGAGGTCTCATCATTTGAATTGGTTTCTAAGAATATGTCTATGTAAGTATTAACACAGGCAATAAATGACTCGTCGGACAAAAGAAGTGAATTGAGCCTCCATCTGAATCTATTAGGTCTATGGATGGGGAGAGTCAAAACTAATGTAACAGGGGCATGGTCAGATATCACTATACTATTGTAGTCACAGGCATTTACCAGAGGCAGTAGGGTTTTATGTATGAAGAAATAATCTATGTGTGAATAGGTGTGGTGCACAGGTGAAAAAAAAGAAAATTCTTTCTTTGTGGGGTAAAGGTATCTCCATGGGTCAGACATTGCACAACATTGTAAAAAGTCCTCTATGCATTCTGCCATTTTTGATCTAGCAACTATGCGAGTGGAAGATCTATCTAATAAGGGGTTAATTACACAGACAATCACCAGCTAGTATAAGTTGATGAGTGTCTAAGTACGGTATACTTGACAGGAAGTTACTCATAAATTTAGAATCATCCCAATTTGGGGCATAAACACAAGCTAATGTCACAGGCAGACTGTAGAGTTTACCAACCACAACAACAAAACGCCCATTAGGGTCTGATTTGGTTTCAGATAGTACGAATGGCCTTACCCTGAAAAGTGGAATGGTATACCTGTCCCACCCAAGGCTACTTTTTGTTCAATGTGAGCGGCAGCCAGCAGGGGAGGATACGTCGGCAGGATTATTTAAAAAGCAACTGCAACATTGTGCATCTGCCCTGATTCTGATACCGTGGCGGTATTAATTTAAACCATGGTGGGCCGCCATGCTAAAATAAATGTAGAAGAAACACTGCGGTGTGTGCGTCTTTATGTGGGTGTGTGTGTTTATATGTGCGTGTCTTTATGTGACCACACACTAGTGCTGGGCGGTAAACCGGTGTATATTTTCGTTATGATATGAATTTTTAATATACCGCCATACCGGTGTATTTGATTACACAACGTTTGGAACGCTGCGCCTGGTGGTGCCACTGCGAGGGTAAACACAAAACACCTTAAGTTTTTCCCCTGAAGTATGACCCTTAAGGCTTAATTTCTCCTTAGGTAAGGGGTTTATTTAAGGGTGTTGCACAGAATAATACCTTAAATTGTTTCTTTAGTTAAGGAAAAACGTTAAGGGATACTGCATTGAAAGGGATTTACCGTCACGAAAATTCTATTGAGATTGTTCAACAGCTGTAACTAGCTGGCTAGTAGGTGATGTCGTTAGTTAGCAACCCACACAGTGAAGCTTAATGATCATTCATCTCACCTTAAGAATATTTGCTGAAATTATCCAGATAGCAAGTAAAGCATGTTATAGACATGCACTGAGCAATACTAGCTGGCTAGTTAGAAATGATCCTGACTTTCATCAGTGCACCAAAACAAACTTTTTTGTTAATGTTTTGCCTAGCGAACCGAACCGAAGGTCATGGCAGGCTAACAAGACATCCACATCCACATGAAGTTAACGTTAGCCTACCACTAACGTCATGTAAACCAGCGGTCCCCAACCACCGGGCCGCAGGACATTCCTAACCGGGCCGTAGCCTACGACATGAGTTTAAAAAAAATGCATGCGAACTAAAAATTTAATTCGCAATAATGTCACGTTTATACATGGCATAGGTCTATATGCAGTTGTTTGATTGCACGCATGTTTGCATTTTGCAAGGTCTATTTTCTTACGTCTGTCTGTCCCGCCTTCAACACTTTTCCATATTGCCTTCAGCGCTGCGCAGCCTCAGGTCAGCTCACTTCACTTGATCAGTTCTTGGCTTAACGGTAGTGTCACGAAGTTAGCTAAACTGCTAGAATGAGCAACAAAACAAGCATCTTTAGCAGGTCACTGGCCAGAGTGTTTGAGTTGCGAGAGCCGCTGCAGAGATTTCTTACAGACAGTCACCGTTAGCTGCACATTTTAGTGATGAGGACTGGGTGTCAAAACTCGCTTACCTGTGTGACATATTCGGGTTGCTTAATGACCTCAACCTGTCACTCCAGGGGAGAATGACGATTGTCTTTAAACTGGCAGATAAAGTCGCTGCATTTAAAGCAAGCTTGAATTGTGGGGACGACGAGTGGACCAGGGTGTATTTGATATGTTCCAAACAGTAGTGGGGGTTTTGGGAGAGACTGAGGCAGGGCCCTTTCTCTCGCAGCTGGTGCGCGCTGATCACCTTGTTGGCGCTTTCAAATGAGTTTGAGCGTTACTTCCCATCCTCCAAAGATCCACGGCAAACCAATGAGTGGGTCCGCTAACCCATTTGTCAATATCCCGAATAGTCCTAACTTGTCAGCGCAGGAGGAAGAGCAGTTGATCGAAATTGCAAATGACGGTGGTCTTAAGAGTGTGTATGAGGAGACCTCGCTGGCGGGTTTTTGGATCAAAACCAAAGCAGAATATCCCGAGATAGCCATAAAAGCGCTGAAAACGTTTCCCACCACGTATCTATGCGAGGCCGGGTTTTCGGCAATGACTGCAACTAAGACCAAATTGCGCAATCGACTGGACATTTCAAACACACTGAGGGTGTCACTGTCTTCCATCACCCCCAGATGGAAGCTTCTTGTTGCAGGGAAACAAGCAGGGCTCACACTGATTATATTAAGAATGCACGTTTAGTTCCCATGTTTTGTTCCCATATTTTGTTAAGCATGTTCACACTTTTTAGCTTCAAGTTGTTCAATATTCATAGTTCATATTGTTCAATTTTCACTTCTTCAAGTTCACGTTTTTCACAAGAGATCGTTACCTTCACTGTTCATACATAACTGGAGCTAGTTCTTTTCAAGTAATGCATGCACAACACATGTGGAACATGGAACCCCCGGTTTTATTTTAAATTGTATCATTTTCAAAAAAGTATAATTATTGCAAGTTGCACTACTTTTTGTATTGGTTTTATACAAGATGTTTGTGAAATTTGCACAGTAAAAGTTCTGTATTTTGACTGCAATTGTCTTTGCATTCTGATTAGATTCTTCATTAGAATCATGAGTGGCTCTTTGTAAACAGCATCATTTTCTGGGGCCATGCAAACCTGCATTACCACTAGTGTGGACTTATTCTCTACATCATGACAGTAAAATAGTCCATCCTTAGTCAATTCCTCTCTCAACCTGTAGAAAATGCTGTGAACATCTGATTATGCATGGTAAAAAAATACCGTCATATACCGTGAAACCGTAAGAATTTTGAAAAATACCGTGATATACATTTTTGGTCATACCGCCCAGCACTACCACACACACACACCCCCACACAAACCCATACGGCAGAGAGGTGCTCATACTGTTCTCATACTGTAAAGACTTGATGCTGAAGGCTAACAGACACCGCAAATCAAGGACACACTATCCAAAAAAAACAAAGCAGACTTACACCTACAGACCTGCATGGCCTGTTGAGGCTTTGATATGCATATTGTATTGTCTGCCTCTGCATCAGAATGTAATGGATTCCTGAACCCGGATCGTCTTGTTAAACCCGTTTCTCCAAACCTCAGGCTGTGGTTGTGTGTGTGTGTGTGTGTGTGTGTATCTGTGTCTACTTCCTTTTCAAAAGGTGAAGGCAACTGGCCAAGCAGCTCCACACACCAAAGTGGACCGTAAAGGGGCGTGGGGACAGGGGAGGAGCTCAGTACTCACACAACAAGCTTTAAGTCAGACCTACCTACACACACACACACACACACACAGGAGGACAGTCGTCGATTCACCAGTACTCTAGACACTTGTGGCTGGACCTGTGTCACGGTAAAGTCCTCCATCCATTATGGTGTATTATGATGTTTACTCTTTGACCCCTTTGGTGTGTGTGTGTGTGTGTGTGTGTGTGTGTGTGTGTGTGTGTTTGGGGTGAGGGTGTCGATTGCGTTGTACTGATGGCCTTCATATCTGATTTACAGCTCTAACGATATGGACACAACTTTGAGCTTAAGTATGTCACCACCACACTGCCACAGAAGCCTTTAACGTTGCCTCCCAACACTCACAAACTCTAGGAGTCAAACACAGGCTGGACTAATCAAGCGTCTGGACAACAAAAACGAGCAGGTCACATAATCTTAATAAAGATTTTTTAGCATTAAAAAGCCAAATCAAAGCCAAGTCAAATTCAGACAACGGTGACTAAACATGTTCTTACTTCTAATCTCTTTGTTTCTGCGGATGGCTCTTCACTGGTATGCACAGACCTACGGATTTCAATTATTTTGCTGGTTATCTATAGAACACTGTGTAATTAAACACACACACAGATCCTGCATAGTCATTCTGATCTGTCAACATCATATACTGACTGGGGTTTTTCTCTGTATTTCTCTGTAGGCAGCATTGCTTGGATGTGATTTTGCCTTCGAGGAGAGAGACTGCAGACCATCTCCAACACAACTGCTTCAGCCCACCAGTATAGCGCTGGCGTTGTGACCCTCTGTCTGACCCCTGACCCATAGGAGAGCTGGGGGTGTCGTCTCTGAAAGGTAAGGTGCTCCTGAACCAATGCATGTGAAGGTCCTTCTGTGCCCATCCTGAGGCTGTAGTCTCATACGACAGGGCCATTTACATAGGCGGTGTAACAGACTTCAACCTCTAAATACATCTCGCATACAAACATAAAATGTGCTTAAGTTTCTGTTACGTCATTTGCCAAATATTGAACTAGTACTATCGGACTTGTCAGACTGCTTAACTGTTTGCAATGTTATCACGCTACTGCCGCCAGGCAACAGTACAGTAGATTAATAGCAGCCGAATTACACTTGTGGTCCAGCAATATCAAATAATTGTATTTAATTTACAAACTCGCTTAATCGACAGGTTTTACTTATTCATAAACGGCTAAAGTGAGCAGCATGACCGAAAAACCCATCCAACTTTAAAAGTAGTAAAAAAAAAAAAGTAAAAAAAGATCGGGTGATTTTTTGATGCAGTCTATGCTCTCCGAGACAGCGTTGTTTTGCATGTCGTCCTTCTCCCCATGTCGTTTAACTGTGGGGATGCAACTCTGATCTTATTCTTACATTAATAGATTAGATTAGATTCAACTCAACTCATTTAGCAGGTACAGAGCTAATGAAATGCAGTTGACAATCCAACCAGAAGAAAAGAAAGCAAAGAAGCATTAAATACTACGGAGCCCCTAAGGGGACATGAGCAACAAAAACAAATCTAATGTTTAGTTTCATGTGCTCACCTGAAACTTTCATATGCTCACGTAAAAGTTTCATGTGCGCACATGAAAGTTTCACGTGAGCACATGAAACTAAACTTTAGATTTTTTTTTGCTCATGTTCCCTTAGGGGCTCCGTAAAATACCAAGTGTAGGTAACCATTAAATACCAAGTGTACCTACGTAGGTACAAGAGTACGGTATTCTATGCAGTTTTGTAGACAATAGAGATTAATAATGTACAGTGTATAGTTGGATAAATACAGGTTTTCCAGAAGACATGTCTACAGAGATAAGTAGAGTATAAATGTAGAGTATAAATAAGCCGTGGAGACACTATTTTTCATTGGTCAACCACTACAGAGCTTGCTCTGGTATACGCTATAGCCCCAAATCACAAAGAGTGGATTAGCTAAGGGCCATGAGAAAAACGCTTCCCAAATAGCATTTTTCAACCAGTAATAATGTTCAGAACAGCACCAACCCTCGTCAGTAGCTTGCTCAAGGACCCTACACATAAAACGAAGCACCAACAACGTAGTTAGCGAACCCAGAGTTTATTACAGAATAGTGTTGCACGGTGTATCGATACTAAAAAGGTATCACGATGCCTTCACGCAAAAAACGATACGATTTCAGACTTTTTTAGAATCGATACTTTATTAAAATAATAAAGTTCTGTGCAAATCATGTTATCAAAGAAATTGACATAATGTAGGAATGCACACAGATATATTGCAACAGGTAATGGTGTAGGCCTATCTGACAAAGACCTGAGTGGTTGGAACGTCGTATTTGTACACTGGGCGCAAAGAAGACTATCCTCACATTTTCCCCTTTGCAACTGTCAAAGAAATTCCATGAACACGGGAAGGCCTAGGGTAGCCTATACTGTACATCAGATGGCCTAAAGATTAGGCCTCTCTGCATAGCATTCAGTGATTTGCATGCAGTAATTTTAACACTGACCTTGATCTAGCCTAGTTTGGCTGTTTAAAGCTACTTTATTGCCAAAACACAACACAATGTAAATAAACTATAACAAACAATAAAGGACTTAGCCTAATCACACAAAGTAGGCCTACTATTTTACTGACTATAAAAAAAATAATAATTATGTAGGAAGTTTAGAACCCAGAATTGACCTGCACACTACAAAAGTGCACCGAATTCAACACAAATGACTCCATACACTTGGAGGAGGTATGAGTCCTTTCTTCTCCAGATATCTTAGGATTTCGCCGTTTTAGTATTGAGCATCGTGATATTTATGGCAGGTAACGTATCGAAGTCATAATTTTGGTATCGTGACAACACTATTACAGAAGACTGTTAAGAACACTTACCAACTGTTTCCCTACCAGCTCCTCCAACCCAGTATTGCAAGGATTCATTGTGCCGTCACGTTTGGTTAATTTATTATTCGTGCTGGGGTTGGAGGAGCTGGTAGGGGGACAGTAGGGGTATTTAAAAAGGTATGCCGCGAAACCGCGGGAATGTGCCAAAATGACCCAACTATTGCTGTTCCCTTGTACTTCTCCAGGTGGTGCCAGTGAGCCGAGCCAACAGCCATGTTGCTAGACAACCACAGCATATTGGCCGTCCTGCAGGAGAGGGCGGACTGGGATGCGCACTGGGAGGAGCACACGCCGGACTTCCTGTCCCTGTTGCTGATCAAGGTTCTGCTGAACTGCGTCCTGCTGGCGTGCGGCTACGGCAGCCAGCGGCCAACACGGTCCTTAATGGGCCTCTGCTTCCTGTCGCTCTGCCTGGCCGACTTCCTGCTGGCCACCACACTGGCCGTTACCCGGCTGCAGGGCGACCCTCAAGGTTACCCAGGTTACCAGGCCCTCATACTTGCTCACGCCTCCGCCGTCTACGCGCTCTTGCCACTGCCCGTGCTGGCGCTGGGGTCACTGGACTACGCCTATGCGGACCGGCGGGGAGCCCACCAGTTAGGGGGCAGCGTGGGTCAGGGCGGGGCAGTGCTGGTGCTGTGGGTTCTGGCCGGGCTGTACTCGGCAGGCCATACTGACCCGTCAGTGCTGGAGGTGAAGCTGAGGCCGCCGCAGCTGGTTGGGTGGGCGCGGGTGTGTGAGGTGCGGGTAGCGTGGGAGGTCAGTCTCTTCTGCCTGGTGCTGCTCATGGTGGTCGGCGTCGTACTGCTGCTCCACCTGCCCCACGTCCCACGCTGGACACGCCTCATCCACTGCCTGACGGTGGAAAGGGAGGCGGTCGGCATGGCCCGCAGCAACCTGGCTGTCACCCACAGCAAAACGCCCCTCACCCAAGCCGACGTGCCCGTCTCCAACAGCAAAATGCCCCTCACCCACGCCGACCTGCCCATCTGGTCTGTTGAGATGGAGGGGCAGCCCCCGTGCCAGCGGGGACCGCCCCTCTACGTTACCTGCGTGCTACTGTTCGCCGTGCCGTGGTGCCCATACCTGCTACTGCACCTGAGCAGCCAGCTGCTACAGCTGTCAGTGCCCTCCTACGTCAGCGTCAACACGCTGTGGCTGAGCTGTGCCAACAGCCTGCTGGCGGGCATCACCTCCTGGGCGCGGGCAAGGCAGGACACGGGCACCAGCACCCATCACCTGGACGCCGTCTGTGACTGGAGGATCCCTAGCTACGTCAGTTACCGCGGCAACAGCCCCGGCCCATTGCACAAAGTGCCCCTGGAACTGCAGACTCCGTCAGAGAGGAAACTAAAGCCCCTGCTCCTGCTTTGAGATATACTCTGGACAGCATAACACACACAATCTCACACACAGGGGGAAGGGTTTGGGGGTTGCACACTGCACAGGACAGAGGACAGGTTTAGCGGGTGCGCATAGTGGGGGGCATGTTTCTCTTCTATCTGGGATTTCTGGGTCAATGATCATGAAATACTGGATGGTATGTAATGCTACTCTAATGAATTCAAGATTCAAGATATCTTTATTACAAGGGTATAAAGTACGGGTATACGAGTAAACTTCTTGTGTTTTTTTGCTCCTCAAAAAAATAAATAGTAAATAAATAAATAGTACATAATGCAGTCAATGTAAATATATAAATAGTATGAAATAAATTGTCTTTTATTACTTTTAATACTTTTGCCTTTGTTTTTTGTTTTGTTTATGCAAAGCACATTGAATGACCTCTGTGTATGAAATGCGCTATATAAATAAACTTGACCTGACTTAACTTGACGTCAATGACGTGTATCTACATACAGATCAGATCTGTAGGGTAGGAATGTCCATCAGATCTACAGATCTATGCCAACATGTATTATGTTAAGTCCAGCATGCATTTCTGTATGAAGAACAGTTCTTGTAAGCTGCTATCTGATGACAAACACACCCAATGATGATGGCACAGCTGATTCTACTGTGTTTATGAATTACGTGCTTGCTTGTCAGTTTCCCTTCTTGACCAGTGACTTACATTATATTATATTATATTATATTCATTCATCATCACAGTGACAAGAACATGCACAAAAGGGAGAGCAGAGCTCATATGTTTATTTTCTGTGTGCGTGTGTGTGAAGCACAAACGGACAAACGCAAATACATCTGCACAAGTCTCATTCAAAATGCACATGGAAAATTATGCAAACATTGTACTATGGCAACCCCTGTTAGACAAACATGACACTGCCATCAGTCAGTGTTTAAGGTTTATTATCATATAGGCCTAAAGGCAAACACAAAGCTTGCGACTGAATAATGTAATCCTGCCCTATTCACACACTGGGAACTTATTCTGTTTTAGGCTAACAAACGTCTGTTTGTATGGCAGCTAGGTCTGGCTTCCTATTCTATTATGTATTTTACATTACTGCTCAGGAGGTGGGGAGGACACACCAGTAGGGGTCACAGGGAAAGAGAATCTGTAGTGACACCTGCCGGTCACCACCTGTATGACAGCATAAGCCATTTTTTAAACTCCTGAACTTCAGAACTTTTACATGCAATAAGGTACAGATCTCAAACAGCACAGAGACATGAAGCTCACAAGCTGACATAGCACACGCTGCACACAGTTCAGTACTGCAGTGCATGCAGTAGTTTAAGGGAGGTGTTTGTGTGTTGGGGGGGGGGCATTCATGCAGTAGGTACTCTGGGTAGTGTGAGGAAGGGGTGTGTGTGTTGGGTGGGGTGGGGGGATGGTCCATACATGTAGCAGATAGTCTGGGTAGGAAGTAGATGAGGTCAATGGCAATTCTGCATTGACCTCACATTTAAATACTTTCAGTTTGAAAAGAAATGTCAGCAACAAAGCCCCTCACAATGATTAAATCCACCCATGCGTTAACCTGGGAGGGGCGGGTTAATTCTTAAATAATCAGGTTGTACTTTGTCTGTGTTAATCAAAAACCAATAAAAGGAATTTTGAAAGAAAGGAAGATCAGACCTTATCGGACACAAGATTCCACACAACTTCTTGTTCAGACCATGGTCATCTCCAAACTGGACTATTGTACTTCACTATTAGCTGGCTTACCCGCTTGTGAAATCACCCGCTTCATTACAGCTGATTCAGAATGCTGGAGCACGCCTGGTCTTCAATCAGCCAAAGAGGACACATGTAACTCCTATCCTAGTTACTCTCCATTGGCTCCCTATAGTAGCCAGAATTAAATTTAAAGCTCTCACTTTGGCCTATAGGACACTGACTGGATCTGCTCCTAGTTATTTTAATTCAATAATCAAGACTTACATCCCCAACCCCCACTGCGGTCTTCTGATGAGCGTCTGTTGTGTCGACCAGTCATAAACATCAGGTCTAATTCAAGACTCTTTTCCTCAGTGGTTCCATGTTGGTGGAATGAGTTGCCCAGTGCTCTCTGTTCCTGTGGTAGTTTTGGGTCGTTTAAGACGGGGTTTTGGGTCGTTAAATACATTCCTGTTCAACATGCACTTAGTTCTTTAAGCGCTTCTTATGCGTTATGGTTTGTATAATATTGTTTTATTTCCATTAGGCTGTTGATTAATTTGACATTATTGTTTATTATTGATATTTTCCTTAATGTAGTCTTACCATGTCATTGTTTTTATATTATTGATTGAATGGACATTATTGTTTATTATTGCTTTTTCCCCTCATTTGATTCATTGATTAATTTATTAGGCTATTGATTGAATTGACATTACTGTTTATTATTGCTATTCTCCTTATTATAGTTTGACCAACATTCTAATCTGTTCCCTGTTAAATTTGAAATATTATGTTGTTTTTGCATTTGTGTGTCGCTTTGGATAAAGGCGTCTGCCAAATCCCATAACCATAACCATAAAAGGACTTTGCCTCACCCGTGTGGCACCTAGAAAAGTCAGACATGTTCACTCATATATTTATTTTATATTTCATAGCCTGCCCATAAACCTGAGCAATATACTGTACGTACGTATATATATATATATTAGTTATATAGAACGTCTATTTATACTCAACATACTCCATTTATCTCTGTAGACATGTCATCTGGAAACCTGTATTTATCCAACTATACACTGTACATTATTAATCTCTATTGTCTACACAGCACAGCCATACTCTACCTGCACTTGGCACTTAATGCTTCTTTGCACTTCTGGTTGGATGTCAACAGCATTTCATTGGCTCTGAACCTGTACTCTGCTAAATGACAATAAAGTTGAATCTAATCTAATCTAATCTAATCTAATATAGCCTGACTGTTCAGGTGACCCTATTTTGATGTCACAAAATGTTGGCAACCCCAATCATTCACAATATGTTGTGAGAGAGCGCATTTCAGCTATAATAATAATAATAATAATAATAATAATAATAATAATAATAAGCTTATTTTATATAGCGCCTTTCTCAAACCCAAGGTCGCTTTACATAGTAGGAAGGCAGGGAAACACAATAACAAACAAACAAATAATACAACAGAGACAAAGGCAGGGAAATACAATAACAAACAAACAAAACAATACAACAAAGACAAGTTATCTGTAAGAACTATGTATTGGGTGTGGAGGAGAAGTGATCATTAAACAGAAAGGTCTTGAGATGTGCTTTGAAGAAAGGAAGAGAAGGACAGGCACAAAGGGGTTGGGGAGGGAGTTCAGAGTTTGGGGGCCAAGGCACTGAAGGACCTGCCACCCAGGGTGGAGAGTCTGGGAGCTGGGGATAGCCAAGAGGTTCTGGTCAGAGGATCTGAGTGAGCGGGAAGGAGTGTAAGGGGTCAGGAGGTCGCAGATGTAGGGGGGAGCAAGGTTGTGGAGGGCTTTGAAGGTGAGTAGTAGTACTTTGTATTTGATCCGGGACGGAACTGGTAGCCAATGGAGTTGATGGAGAATGGGGGTGATGTGTGCTGATCGTCTGGTATGGGTGAGGAGCCTAGCTGCAGAGTTTTGAATATATTGTAGTCTTTGAAGGGTTTTAGTGGGGAGACCAAAATGAGTTGCAGTAATCTAAACGGGACATAATGAAAGAGTGAACCAAAGTCTGTGCATCACTAGCAGAGAGGAAGGGTCAGAGGCGTGCAATGTTACGGAGGTGAAAAAAAGCAATCTTAGTGAGTGATTTGATATGAGGATCAAAGCTAAGGGTGGAGTCAAGCTGAATGCCAAGGTTTTTAACAACAGGGGTGGAGTGGACAGATGAGCCATCAATGTTGAGAGTGAGATGGGGAGATTTGGTGAGGATGCTTTTAGGGCCAATCAGCAGAATTTCGGTTTTGTCTGTGTTGAGCTTGAGAAAATTGTTTTGCATCCATAATTTTAAGTCAGAGAGGCATTCAGTGAGGGAGCGATTTCAGCTCTGGTCTCACATCCAGTTCTGAGCAGTATTTTCCCCGAATGTCCTTGCAAGCTAATTTGTTTGTTTGAATTATTTCACCTGGTTGTTTTGCTACTTTGTTTGGAACGTTGATCAAGCATTATTACCCATGATGATCCCATGCCAGATGTCTACGTTTATTTTTACATAACTAGATTGTAATGAAGGATCTGATTAGTAACTTAATGGTTTTTTTTCTCCATATTTTCTTATTCAATATATATATATATATATATATATATATATATATATATATATATATTTATGTAATGTACTGGTCAATTGTAAGATACCCAATATCTTAGCCAACCCCATTGGAATTTTAGGCGACCCCACATGGGGTCCCGACCCCCAAGGTTGGGAAATGATGGTTTAGTATCAGGAAAATATCAGGAGTTCATTGTAGGTCTGAAAATAATATAAATATGTAATATAAAGTTATAGAGACCCCACGGCCAACACCACCATTGAGAACTCCAACAGTGAATCAATGCACTCCCATGGCATTCAGGTCGTTAAATCTCTGCTATTATTTTTTTTCCATATATTTTTAGTGTTTACATACTGTAAAAACATTACAATTGATAGAACCACCAAAACAAAAGAGCTGATGATCTGCTTCAGGAGACAGCTTTTCTACATATTTGAGGAGATATAATTGAGTGGAGACTAGTGTCTAACTACTTCAAAATCATTTGCACACACATCTCTCAGGACCTCACATGGACTGCCAACACTACCAACCTATCTAGTGAAGGAGGCACAGAAGCACTTCTACGTAAGGACACGAAGCAGGGCTTTGCAGTGCTCTGCACTGCTCATGCTACAAAAAGACAGTCAGTGCTATGGGTGATTTACCAGCTTAGCACCAGTGTTGCCTTATTTCAAATGTTCTCTAGAGTGTAGCCTACACATGAGGTGTTTGGGATGGGATGAAATCCTTTACAATATAATACTGTTAGAATACTGTTGGGTTGTCGAGGTTAGCAGAAAAAGTTGGGACGTTGTGTAAAATGCAAATAAAAACTAAATCTGATAATATACAAATCTTGTAAACCCATATTTAGCAGCAAAAAGGACATAGACAACATATCTAATGTTGAAAATGAAAAGACTATTTCATGGAAAATATATGTTAATTTTGAATTTGATGCCAGCAACATGTTTCAAAAAAAGTTGGGACGGGAGCATGTTTACCACTGTACTGCTTCACTTCACTTCACTTCTCTTCATTTAACAGAATTCTGTAAATGTTTAGGAACTGAGGAGACCAGTTGCTAGAGTTTTGAGAGTGAAATGTTGTCCCATTACTCCCCAATACACGATTTCAGTTGCTCAACAGTATGGGGTATTCTTAGTCATGTTTTTCATTCCATTATGCACCTAATTTGACAAATCTGGATTGCAGATAGGCCATTTTAGCACATGGACTCTTCCTCTATGGATAAATACTATTTAAATATGTACAGAATTCATTTTGCCATTGTTTTCCTGAAATATTCAAGGTCTTCCCTGGAATAGATATTGCCTGGATGGCAGTATATGTTGCTCAAAACCTGTATAACTTACATCTTTCAAAATTGATTGTGCTTTGCCAAATGTGCAAGATGCCCATGCTGTAGGCACTAATGCTCCTCCACATGGTCATAGATGTTGGGTTTGGAACTGAGCACTAAAACAAGTTAGATAGGTTGGATACTTGGATAGATTTAAACAAGCTCAGGTCCAGATAAGACTGTGGTATTTTCTGTATCGTGTCTCAATACAATTTTGGCTGCAGTTTTTGAATTAAGTATCAAACTGTGCACATAAACAATGGTTATCAGAGTTTGTTCTGAGCCCATACAATGACAGGTGTGGAAACAGGTCTGGTGTTGATGCAGTGCAATCTGAGGTCCAAAAGACCACGAGCATCCAATGTGTTTTTCAGCTCCTTCCCTTGTTTGCAAAGATTTCTCTGGATTCTTTGAATGTTTTAATAATATTATGTCCTGTAGATGATGAACTCCCCATCTTAAGAAGCATTAAAATGGCATTTTTTTATCATTTGTGCACACAGGTTTACACATGATGTGATAAATGCCCCTACATCTTTACTTCTAAGAGACCCTGCCTCTCTGGGATACTCTTTTTCATACCCAATCATGTTTCCAGTTACCCTGATTAGTTGAGAAACAATCCTCCTTTTGTTTTCTTTATCATTACACACCTTTCCAGCATTTTGTTATCCCTGTCCCAACTTTTTTTAAAAACATGTTGCTGGTATAAAATTCAAAATTAACATATATTTTTTTCATGAAATATTAAAATTTGCAATTTTCAACATTTGATATGCTGTCTGTGTCCTTTTTGCAAGAAAATATGAGTTTAAGAGATTTGCAGATTATTACATTCTGTTTTTATTCACATTTTACACAACGTCCCAACTTCTTCTGTTTTGGGGTTGTACAACAATGGACAAAAACAAGCAGACAAGATGGAAGAAGTGCGCCAAAATTGTTCAGTCATCGGGTATGTTGCTAGCAACAACTCAAACTTGATGACTCATTTGAGACAGCACCACACAAATGTGAATATCACTGCCACTACTGCAAGAGAAAAAAAAAAACAGCGCATTAAAAATGATGCTCACTTAGTCATTTAAACAGCCTTTCAATGTGAATTCAAAATGGGCCAAAGCAATAAGAAATGCCATTGAGGGTTTTAACGCAGCAGATGTATGACCATACTCCGGTGTTGAGAACACAGGTTTTCAACACATGCTGAAGAAGGTGCTAGGTAGAGTCAGTCATTCACTTTAAGACCAAACAAGAGATACATAATATACCAAAACACACTCATAATAGTCACCACATTGCACCAATAGATCTCCAGTTATGAAATGCTTTACAGAAAGTTTCCACACAGTGAAACATCTCATGGATTTCACCCTAGCAAACGTCACCTTGGTGGCATGGACAGTGAAACAGCTCTAGTAGCTGGCAAGTGGTGACAGGCGAGCTAATCAGACTATCGGCTAGTTCAAAGGTTTAACTACTTTAAACCTTTAACATTAAAAATTAAGAGGTACGTTTAACAACAAGCAGCTGCGTACTCATCAGCGCTAACGGAATAAGTAAATAACCTCAACTTCTGATCAGGATGTGAGAATGGTAACTGAGGTCCATAAACCACTAAAAACCCTCACAACACTTTTTACCTCCTTCTCTCTCAATCTATTTCTTAAATTCTTTCTAAATCTTTCTTCTGTATCCTTATAAATATCTGGCGACACCTCTGCACAGTAAATCTGAGCAGCTAACTAGCCTACTCTGCACAGGAAATCTGAGCAGCTAACTAGCCTACCATTTCACTACATGTTCACAACAGTATCACTATGTATGTGACCAAATCCATGTCCATGAATCCTATAACACTGATGAGTTCTGAAGCCACACCCTCAATTCAGTATCACAACCCTGCCTGTGAAAACCCCAGTGCTCAACTCTATGGAACCCAAGTCCAGATTTTCATCAAAGAAAATCTGGAGGACAGATACCAGTACTCTGCTTGTCATGACTTCCTCCACAAATGCAGAACTCTTGACCCACGGTTCAAGACCCTTCCTCATCTGGATGACGCCTGAAAACATCTATGATGGCCTTATTACAGAGATTGTAACAGGCACTGTATTCATTTTCTTGTGCATAAAATGTCTTAACTTCAAAATATTGGCTGCTACAGTGTCAGTAGTACAACAGTACAATGTCGTTTCATTTTGAGGACACCACAGGGACAACAGCAGCCAGATCATCCCCCAGGGAGAGTCATCTGATTCATCTCCTCCTAAAAAGTTTGGTGAGCTCTTCAAGACTCAGGTGGGAAACAAGCCTGTTTTGCAGCTGATGAAGGAAGAAGTTACCTCATACAAAGCAGTAGGCTGTGTTTCACTGCACTGTAACCCACTCTAATGGCGGAGGACCAATGAAACCACACCTCACATTGCCAAATTAGCAAACCGCTACCTTGCTATGTCTTGCTGTAACAGTCGCAAGTGAGAGAGTATTTTCTACAGCTGGGGACATTTAAATTGCCAGCAGATCTGCCCTTTCTGCGGACAATATGGAAGTTCCATGAAACTGAACAGGGCTACAAGTTGGAACTGTTCATGCTGAACTTTAAATAATATGGAAAATGTCCTAATAAGCCTGGAAACGTTCATTTCCTAACATAAAAGTTTATTTAACAAAGCTGGAACTGTTAGATGATATGGAAAAGTTAATTTCATACAATTAAAATTAATCTGACAGGGCCAACAAGCTGGAACTCAATGCTGCACATCAATCAATGTTGAAAAGTTCAACAGCCCAGCCTCCGAAAACTGGGAGCAAAGTAGGGGCAGCCTGTACCCCAAAACAAAAACGAAACCTTTGTGGATTTTCGCTGGGAATACTATCTGGTGCGAATAAATGTAAGCTTGGAACTGGAATGTGTTATATGGTTGGACAACAAAGTAGCATGATATTCCCGATAACACCATCTCACATGATGTGCGATCACTACTGACAAAGCTGCTTGGAATAACGGATGACGCTCACATGCTAACTGACTTTTATTTCCATTTTCTATCAACAAAGGTCTATCTAGATCTTTATCTTTATTTATGGAACAACATTAGCCAGCAATGCTAGTTCGATGTAATATGCTAGCTGAGATCTTAACGTTTTAGTTTGCCACAACATGAACTCCTTACCTGCCCGCCGATTGTGACGTCAAAAAACACAATTGGGTTGTTAGGATTTGATGGCTGAACGTTCATGATGAAATCTAAGACGTTCCAGTTATCTCTTAAATTTAAACAACACGGTTTATAATTGATGTTATTAAGCAGTACAGCGTGGACTTGCACGGCGATTCAAAAACGTTCCGCACGACAAATGTACAACAGCCGATAGAGTACAATTCTACGGTAACTGCCGTAGGACAATCTACACGAGAGTTTAACACACGTTTCTCCTTTGTCCACTTCCTAAAGTTTCCAAACATTATACATTGAATTAAACACCACCATTTTAGTAAACCTCAGTATTTAGGCGATACATTGCAAGTGTTTAGCTAAGTTTTATAACTACCGTTAAAAGTCGTAATACGTTTTGTAATTGCACAACAGCGGCGTGATCACAGACTGAATGGAAACGATATTTCAACTGACTGGCTGTCAAAAGGCTGACGAGCTACTGTCTATGCTGACAAGTCGCCATTTTGAATATCGATAAGCCGTAAACTCACTTCCGGTTAACAATGTCTTATGGAGAAACATAAACTAACGAGTTATCTACAAGTTTACAAGGAATTTGCGGCATCTGCCAAATATTAATCTGTCACAGGTGGCAGATATTGTACATCACACGAAAACTAAGCGATCCAAACTGGATCGGGGATATAAATTGTTCCATGAACAATTCCAATTCCATGAACAATTCCATGAACAATTTATATATAAATATGAAGGTAAAGTCAGTCAGCTAGCTAGATGGCTAATACCAGATAACTAGATGGATAATACTAGATAAGACACAACAGCTTGTAAATGCACTTCAATAAAGCAGTGCAACAAAATTATCCTGTAGCCTATACTTCTACTAAACCATCAGAATTGGATTGTAGATATAAATTGTTCCATGAACAGTTTATGTTTTGTGAAGGTAATGTTGATGTCAGCTAGCTAGGTGGCTAACGTCAGATCCAAACATCTTGTAAATGCACTTCAATAAAGCTGTGTAAATAAATGATCCAGTATTTTATTTTGAAATGATTACGTGCATGTTTTTGTATAGTCTCCAACGTAGTAGGCCTAGATGGTAGTGTCATTGTGAGATCACTGTGCTACCAATCTCTTAGAAAAAACGAGGAGCCGCACAAACAAGGTGTAGTGAACAGTGAATCTGTCAGGGGCAAAAGGAAAAAGTACGCCGAAATAGCTATTGTTTACAACAGTCTTTTTGAAGGGGGTGCGTTGGCCAAATACTATTAAAAAGATTCAACACAAATGGCTATGGTTTGTGAACAAAAACGTTGTCTAGAGTATGCATCAATAACGCTACCTACCCTGTTTTTCGTGCTAAACGTCACTGAAGCCTAGTTGATTGAAGGATGACATCTTACTTGCAACAGTGTCGATGTCTGAGACCTGGGCGATGTTTGAGCATCTTGCAATGTTAATAACAAATGCACCTTCCTGTGTAGACTACAGTAAGGAGCCTAACTTGTGAAAGTTAGGTGTGTTTTCCAAACAATGTTTTGGATATCATAGAAATGATGGTCATATGAAGGACAGATATACACACGAGGCATTTAATCAATGATATACCAGCTTGGCTTTTTATGTAAGATTGCCTTTTATGTAGGTACATTGTAAAAGGCAATCTTACATAAAAAGCCAAGCTGGTATATCATTGATTAAATGCCTCGTGTGTATGTGTGCTTTATATGACCATAATTTGTATGATATCCAAAACATTTCCCCATAGAAACACACATAAGTAGCAACTTGTTGCAACACTATGGAAGACAAAGCTCTTATTCTTTTCCCAAAAGTTTTAGTTGTTGTTCCATGAGTTAAGGTTCAGAAACTTTTGCTAATATGTTCCACTCACCGTGCTATTACTAACACTACTTCGGTTAGCAAGACTGCGGGGATATGCTGTTTTGTGTGTTGGTAGAGGACTCTGTAATCACATTGTTGCACATGCCACGCACTCAGGTAAACATAACCTAACCAGTTGGTCATTAAAAAAACAAAAACATTGGGACGCTGCAGAGTGAAATCCATATTATATATGCCCTATAAAAGGTTAGTGTCAAAGTAACAAGTAAACAAGAAACATATTTTATTGAAAAACTTGTGGACATCATAGAAATACACAACATGGAACAATACATGAACACCCAAAATGAACACAACGAACAAACTATAAACCAATTATATATATATATATATATATATATATATATATATATATATGTATGTACACCCGGTGCCACCTGGAGAGCAGGCTCACAGCAAGCCATGAGGTCCTTGCTGCCAGGAGAGATGAGACCCAGCAGGCCTACACTAACCTGACCCTAGCCAGATGAATTTCGCTCCGCCTAGCTCCACTCGATCCATTGAAGTGTTGCTTCAGAAGGCTGGGCCTAATCAAAAAATGCTTGCATATGATTGAATAAGTCACTTGTCCGTCATCTATTGACGTGCTACTTCAACCACTCACATCGGGAAGCCAACCTGTGACGCTTAATAACAGTTTCACAGTCGCTTCACGCTATGTCACATCTATGAAACTCCCGCCCTGGCCCTGATTGGCTGAACCATAGTCGGGTTGCAGAAATCACTCTCAATGGAAGAGGTCCCAGATGGATGTGAGTGAAGCTAGGCGGAGCTAAGCGGAACGAAATTCATCTGGCTAGGGTCAGGTTAGGCCTACACTGCAGTAGCGGTTTCTAGTAGCAATCTTGAGACATTAAGGTTTAGACAGTCAACCCATGTAAGAAATATTTACAAACAAAATAGGGCATGGGGGCAGCAGTGGCCTACTTAGACTTGTAACCGGAGGGTAGTTGAACCCCGGCCAGTAGGCACGGCTAAAGTCCCCTTGAGCAAGGCACTAACCCCTCACTGCTCCCCGAGCGCCGCTGTTGTTGCAGGCAGCTCACTGCGCTGGGATTATTGTGTGTTCACTGTGTGCGGAGTGTGTTTCATTAATTCACGGATTGGGATAAATGCAGAGACCAAATTTCCCTCACGGGATCAAAAGAGTATATACTTACTCATTTCTTCATATTGCAATTCACATTAACTTTCTACAGTTCCACTTTCAAGGTGGTGAGTTTCATGGATGTTCAGCAGTGTGGGGACTGAGGCCTTGAGTTCAACATTTCCTATGAATGATTATTTTTAAACCTGGAAAAAAAATTGAAAACAGAATTATTTTCATATCGGTTCGTTCTGTGCAAAAACATTATTTTTTCGGTCCCGTTCCAGTGTTCCATGGCCTCTCTACTCATGGTAACCAGTTAGAATGTTAGGCCTATAGAAGAATGGTTAATAACGTTCTTTTAAAAAGGACATTGTCTTTACAAATTGATTTATGGTCGAAAAAAAAAATTGATAGCCTAACTACAGGCACAGAAGCCCCTGTAATAGCCTAGCCTACGTATGTGTGGTGCTACCAACTGCATGACACTATATTTTCCTAGAGTCTCTGGTTGCCTATGTTATTTTAAGCATAGTAGCCTATACTCTTTTGATCACGTCTGCATTTATCCCAATCCGTGAATTAGTGAAACACACTCAGCACACAGTGAACAGAGTGAGGTGAAGCACACACTAATAACTGCTACAGCGGCGCTCAGCGAGTAGTGAGGGGTTAGGTGCATTCAGAGCCCGGCCACTCCATATTAAGTCTCATTGTACCGAATTTTGGTTGCAGTTCCACCAGATTTCCACTGGGGGCGATCGCCATGAGTGCAGAATGAATGGGAGTCAATGGAGCTAGACGGCTAAATTTGTCTCTTTCACCTGATTGTCGTTGACAAAATCTCAGATTTGATTGTAGTTTGTATAACTTCAACATGGGTTATAGGTCAAAAGTTGAATTAACGAGTACTTATGTCCTTTTGATTTCTTACAGTTTGGGTCATTGTTGCCCATAACACGCTAGCATTGTGCTAATAAGTGACATCATTGACACGTGTGAAAGGCTTTTTAGAACAATTAAGTGACTTTAAAAAATATAATACTCCACCAAGTGTATTTTCTTTGCCTCCCCTTTCGAATACAATATTCAAATTACTTGAAAAAAAAATATATCAGCTCCATAGACCTCCATGCATTCTGCACTCGTGGATGAGCGCCCTCATGTGGAACCACAGAAGGAACTGCAACCAGTTCAGAAACCGGAAGATTTCCGAGAGTGGCAGTTCTCCCCTTATTAGACATTCTCTGGTAGGGCACTTCCGCCGTTCCTACTGGTCGGGGTTCGAACCGGCAACCCTCCGGTTACAAGTCTGAAGCCCTAACCAGTAGGCCACGGCTGCCCACATTTCAGTAATTTAGGCTATATAGCCTACTTGGAAAAGGCAGTTACTGTAGATAGTGTTGGATAGGAAAATCATTTTAATGAACTCATAAAAGGCTTAGCCTGTTATACAGGAAAGACACTGAGTCATGAAATCAGAGTAATATTCAAAGAAAGGTAACTCGGAACGATAAATACCATTTTTAACTGGCTATCTAAAATTGAAAATAGCATTTTCAATCCGCAACAAGTGAAATTGGTTTTGTTACCATTTTCGGTTACGTTCATCCAGAAATGTTTTTTTCTGGTTTTCGTTGTTTGAACCGTTTCTAATCCTGCTTTAAACACACTCGGTACACATTAACAGCTTTGGTTTGGAAGATTTTATTGAGCTCAATAAAATATCACAAATGCATAAATGAACATAAGGACGACATGCTACAATGAATTATAAAAATGCTAACTGAACAGAAGCAAGACAGTTCTACACCCTGTGTGTGTGTGTGTGTGTGTGAGTGTGAGTGTGTGTGTGAGTGTGAGTGTGTGTTGAAGGTCTTGAGGTGACTATGAGAAGTAGTGGGGCTTCTTCACATTGATGCCGTACTCAGAGAGAGCAGGGGCCAAGTCCTCCATGGTCAGGGTGTACTTCTTATCCTAGAATCAGGGAGAATGACCACCACAAAGACATGAGGCAGAGAGTCATTACAGCGTTACTTACTCAGAGAATTGTGTGGCAGGAGCAGGCTTCACTCAGTCTCTTATTGTCTTTTTGAGAGTGCTGGGCCATACGTATAACTGATAAGAAAGAAGGGAAAAGGCCGGACTTCGCATACAGAAGTGTTTATATTGCACCTTTTTTCTTCTTTCTTAGCGTAGCTAAACTCACCATGATTGTGCCTCTAATTGCATACTACTGTACACCATTCATCATCCTTTATCTAAAGCACCACAGCATTTGACTCTGCCATCACACCGACCTTAGTCTTATTCCTGGAGCTTCCGGAAGCGGTTCCTTTCATTTTGCAGTGCTGGAGGGCATCGTTAGCAATGTCGGAAATAAACTTCTGGGCAGCTAATGAGATGAGCCGGATTCTAGAGAAAACAAAATCAAACAAATATTGAAATGTTCATGTATATATTAGGGGTGTAACGGTTCATGCACTCGTATTGAACCGAAACGGTACGGGCGTCACGGTTCGGTGCATGAATTTACACGGAGAATACACGTTATAAAAATACATAAAACTCGTGTGCGGATTAATTAATGTCATGCGCAATTACTGTTAAGTAGCGAGAGTTACGGTAGTTCTTTAGCGACACCTAACTCTAATCTGTAGCCTCGCCTTTAGCTCTGAAGCTCTGATTGTTTCTTCTATGTTTTTTTTTCGTCAGGTCGCCGGTCAAGTCAGTCAGTCAGAGATAGCAGCACTAAGAAGTGGTGGCGACCCACAAGAGTTAGAGGATCCGCTGGTCTCTTTAAGATCTAAAGTTTAGAACTTCAGTTACAGTAACGTTAGTACAGGCGAAAGAGTGGTGGATAAGATGAAACTGTGTCGGCTTTGTTCAGCAGTTGTTGGGTATGTGAGTGGAAAAAATGCTACACATATTTTAAGCCATCACCCAGATGATGTAGGCTACCAATCACTGAAACGAGGTGTAAAAAACTTCCCCTGCGCTTCAGCAGCCTTTGGATACATATACAAATAGGGCCAAAACCTATGGCTTAAATTAAACGATTTCGTAATGACAGAAAGCTATGTAAATCGCGTGGTAATTACCTGTTGGGGTAACTTGTAACTTCTCACTTGAGGAGCTGGTAGGTGCATAGACAGTAAAGTGACAACGCTAACCAGGCTAATAAACAAACCATGCTACGGTGAGTTAACGTCAAAGGGCAAAGTCACGTGACTTCTAGTTGTAGTCTGTTTATGAAATGAAAGGAGCAATTTCGTTTTTTAAAAAAAGGCAAAATAGTGTGATATTTTCACAGTTAGTAGGCTAGATTATTACTTTACACACAATGAAAAATATTGAGGCAAATTGTAGACCCTTCCATATACAACTTAACACAGATGTTGAGGTCTTGCTTAAGTGGATTTTTAAAAATAATTTTTCTATGTAATTTCAGAAATAAGAGATGCTGTAGGCCTATTTTCAGTTTTATAGCTGATTGTTTTATTTTGTTTACAAGTTACAGATGGAGTCTGGGTACTTATTGTACTGTTTAGCCTACATCTTACACACTTCAGGCTGTTGCAGATAGCTCAGGGAAGAGACTGTATGACACTAGGTGGTACAGCCTGAGAAATGTACAAAAAAAAATGCTTTCTGCATTTTTGTTTTGCTTTTCCCTCCATTGTACCGAACTCGTACCGAACCGGGATGTCCGAACCGAGGTATGAACCGAACCGTGACTTCTGTGTACCGTTACACCCCTAGTATATATACACACATGACCAATACATACAAAATGCTTATGTACATATATATACACATGACCAATATATACGAAATGTTTATGTACATATATGCATGACCAATATATACAAGGCGGCATATTATAGCAACATATACACAGCGACACTTACATTCTAGGATCAGATGCCTCAAAACCAGCTCGGTTAAGGTAGTAACCCGTCACTGCATCTGGGATCTGTGGATCAGAGAGAGAGACAGGCAGTGAATCAGTAAGAGAGAGACCGGCTGTGGATCAGAGTGAGAGAGAGAGGGACAAGCTGTGGATCAAACTGAGAAAGAGAGAGACACAGACAGAGAGACAGGTTATTGGTCAGAGAGAGAGAGAGATGCTGCCGGTCAGAGAGAGAGACAGGCTGTGGATCAGAGAGAGAGAGAGAGAGACAGGTTGCCGGTCAGAGAGAGAGACAGGCTGTGGATCACTATAAGCGCTTTCAGACATACGTGTAAGACCGGAGATTCTGCTGATGTTAAACGATGGGGCCGTATATCTGAACGACATAACCGGTCATATGGAAGTCCGAATTTAGCCGGTTGTTCTACTACTCCCCCCCCTAGTATTTCCTCCGGACATTATGTAAATGTGCTGTGTCTGAACGAAGCGTAGAACATGCGGTTAAAATTCACACCTAGTGACAGGGCGTGTCGGTGACGTTTCTTTCATGCGTCCATGTGGTTAAATCTGACTTAAATGCCAGTGTTATTATGGAGTGGCATATTGCTGTCCAGAAAATCTCCGACCTGGAAAGATGCACACATCACAGAGCTACTGTCCATGAGGGCAGACAGCATTGTGATAGAACATATGAAGGGAACGGCAAGAGACACGTTGATGTAGCCTACAACTGCATCGCAAGGCCAAACAAATTCAAAAGACCAAATCATCATAAGCAGAAGGCGCTGAAAAGGCAGTAGCCTACAGCGACGTCGTTGATGACAATAACACGAGTATTTAATAAATTGTTAGCCAACACGGTCGGTTTTCTGATGTTATATCTGAAAGCCCTTTATGATAACTCAGTGGGTAACTCAGTGCTGTTGCTGTGATGCACTGAGTTACCCACACCTGATTTTTGGCCAGAACACAATCAACACAAACACATGAAGAGGCCTGCGTTGACTAGAGCAGCCATTCTCAAACTTCTTTCACCTGAGGCCCGGTTTTGACAGACTTTGGAATCATAGGGCCCATCAACAGGACCCTCCCTCCCCATCTATGTTTGATGACACCAAATTAGCCAAATTATTTCATATTCCCTTTTTTCTTTTTCTGTCGGTCCGCAGTTCAGCAAATTATCAGACGGAGCACCGGGCATAATTTCACTCTGAGGCTCCGCAGACCAGTAGTCTCCTCGTCGCAGACCAGTGCCGGTCTGCGACCCATAGTTTGAGAAATGCTGGATTAGAGTACAGGCTTGCTGCCGCTGCACTGAGCACTGAGCCCAGGAGTCCTCGAGCTCAGAGCTTACCGTGGGAGTGTAGTCCTCCAGCTGCATCAGGAAGTCAGCCAGTGGCGTGGTTGAAATGGCCGGCTTCACGTCTCCATTGGCGATTCCGGACGGCATATACACGCCATTAGACACTGATGCATCAGAGGATGGGGTCGCCATGGCAGCGGAGGTTGGAACTGAAGACACGCAGGCGCAGGTAAATTGACATAACGTTGGGCAACCTTTCTGATGTAGCAATGACATATCATTTAACTTCATGGTCATGCATTCTTGCTGACAATCTCACGGATGACCCTGCATTTTGCCAATCCTGAACCTTTTACAGAACACCTTTCACCAGCTACACAATTTCTGAATATAGCCTTAATACATATTATTACAGGAATTGTTAAATTGCAAAGATAACTACATTAGTATCGTGACTATGCATCAAATGCATTACTTATGTTGAAATGTACAAATAAACCATCCTTCTGGAACCCAGAGTTTGGGGAATAACAGTGATCGCCAAACTCGGTGGAAGTAAATTAGTTCACTGTGTTTGCTACCTGATGGGACAACACTTTACAAACTGTGGGTCGACAACTTACCGTTACTAGCTCCGATGGAAGGTATACTGCTCACGTTTGATGCTGCATTGTTTGTGAGTGTGATACAGTTGCTGCTGTTGCTCGATGTAGACGAATTCGATGCTGTTCCTCCAGTGGTCACTGGCTGCGAAGTGTCAACGTTCATGTTAACAAACTCACAAAATCAACTACAACGAGCTGATAGCGAACGCAGATTAAGAAAATAACACGGCGATTGCACTTGTAAAGACTTTTCAGTGATGACACATGGACAATGTATTGTCTATGACACAAAAATACCGAGAGAAACGGTGGAGTTTATGGACTTCGCGGTGCAAACTGTTTTGCTCACTAATGGAAATCTCTTCAACTTCCGTGTGCAACACATTTATTATCCGACTGAAAGCCTTGCCCATGTATAGTTCCTAGGAGTGACTTTCCTTTCCAGGTCGGACAGACAGACTCTTGAAAGTCTGTCTTGAAAGATACAGGAGGTGGAGGTTGCTTCATTTCAATATGAGAATATTGTCGCACCTCCAGCCTTGCATGTTCTTGAGGAATGAGAGAGTGTTGTTGTCCAAGGCAGGGTGAGGAAGGACACCATGTGAGCACACTCACAGCAAAGTGCTGGGTCATTCTACCCAAAAGGTGGAATCTGGGTGATGAAAATCTGCTCAAATGTATTTCTTTCAACATACCCAGAACTTGTTTAATAGCGTTAATTAACCTGTAAAATTGATGAATCCACAAAAAGTACACCTTAATTTATTTATATAGTTATTTGTAATATTTTCTCTCTATATATATATATATATATAATTTCGCTAGCCATCAGAAAAGGAACACTAATGACAGTAAGACCAATGACAATTTAGTTAAGACCAATGACAATTTTAAAAGTTAAGACCAATGACAATTTAAGTTAAGACCAATGACAATTTAAGTTAAGACCAATGACAATTTAAGTTAAGACCAATGACAATTTAAGTTAAGACCAATGACAATTTAAGTTAAGACCAATGACAATTTAAGTTAAGACCAATGACAATTTAAGTTAAGACCAATGACAATTTAAGTTAAGACCAATGACAATTTAAGTTAAGACCAATGACAATTTAAGTTAAGACCAATGACAATTTAAGTTAAGACCAATGACAATTTAAGTTAAGACCAATGACAATTTAAGTTAAGACCAATGACAATTTAAGTTAAGACCAATGACAATTTAAGTTAAGACCAATGACAATTTAAGTTAAGACCAATGACAATTTAAGTTAAGACCAATGACAATTTAAGTTAAGACCAATGACAATTTAAGTTAAGACCAATGACAATTTAAGTTAAGACCAATGACAATTTAAGTTAAGACCAATGACAATTTAAGTTAAGACCAATGACAATTTAAGTTAAGACCAATGACAATTTAAGTTAAGACCAATGACAATTTAAGTTAAGACCAATGACAATTTAAGTTAAGACCAATGACAATTTAAGTTAAGACCAATGACAATTTAAGTTAAGACCAATGACAATTTAAGTTAAGACCAATGACAATTTAAGTTAAGACCAATGACAATTTAAGTTAAGACCAATGACAATTTAAGTTAAGACCAATGACAATTTAAGTTAAGACCAATGACAATTTAAGTTAAGACCAATGACAATTTAAGTTAAGACCAATGACAATTTAAGTTAAGACCAATGACAATTTAAGTTAAGACCAATGACAATTTAAGTTAAGACCAATGACAATTTAAGTTAAGACCAATGACAATTTAAGTTAAGACCAATGACAATTTAAGTTAAGACCAATGACAATTTAAGTTAAGACCAATGACAATTTAAGTTAAGACCAATGACAATTTAAGTTAAGACCAATGACAATTTAAGTTAAGACCAATGACAATTTAAGTTAAGACCAATGACAATTTAAGTTAAGACCAATGACAATTTAAGTTAAGACCAATGACAATTTAAGTTAAGACCAATGACAATTTAAGTTAAGACCAATGACAATTTAAGTTAAGACCAATGACAATTTAAGTTAAGACCAATGACAATTTAAGTTAAGACCAATGACAATTTAAGTTAAGACCAATGACAATTTAAGTTAAGACCAATGACAATTTAAGTTAAGACCAATGACAATTTAAGTTAAGACCAATGACAATTTAAGTTAAGACCAATGACAATTTAAGTTAAGACCAATGACAATTTAAGTTAAGACCAATGACAATTTAAGTTAAGACCAATGACAATTTAAGTTAAGACCAATGACAATTTAAGTTAAGACCAATGACAATTTAAGTTAAGACCAATGACAATTTAAGTTAAGACCAATGACAATTTAAGTTAAGACCAATGACAATTTAAGTTAAGACCAATGACAATTTAAGTAATTGAGAGACCACTGTAAATTTGAGTATGACCATAAACTCATTCGAATGTCACTCAGCAACCAAAGGCTGCATCAGAAAACATCAGAAAAATGTGCAGTGGTCTCTTATTATGACCTCCATACAGTATAGGTTTAGTCAGGCTTTTTTAATAGTGAATTTCCGTCAACGATTCCCGGGACACTGAGAGACCGGGCTGCACGAAACTTGGTGGGTATGTAACCCCACAAGGGTGACACAGAACCATTGTTTTTCGTCAATCGCCCACCCGCTGCAACAGGCTCCCCTAAAGGAGGGTAGACCAGAGAACACAGTTTTCTGTGAATATCTTGAGAACCGTAGGGCCTAGGATGACCAACTTGTTTTGTATGTTGGTCTCAAGGGGCCATGTCAACCCATCCCATATCCACTCATTTGAAGTATAGCGCCACCTAGTTAAAAATGAAAAAGCAAAAACGAGGTGTTGTAATCGCAGGTATCTTTGCCTGACAGGTTGACAAATGCACGGAATTTGAAGGATCATTATGACACCCTCTGAATGCATGCCAAGTTTCGTGGAATTCCGTTCATGGGGGACCCTACAATAAATTAATATATGTGTACATTTAGTGACTGTACACTACACACACATACACACATACACACACGCACACACACACACATACACACATACACACACACACACACACACACATAAACACACACACACACACCATTACCCCCCACACACACTCACAAGCGAACACACACACACACACATGCAGGCAAGCAGACACACACACACACACACACAAATTGATAAGCGTGATTTATTTTTTGCGGAGAGAATGTGAAGCACTGAGCGGCGGTCGTATTTTGTACCGCTTTGCAGTACATCTTCCTGTAGCATAGGATCATTTGTGCCTCTTTCACGTTGCGATTTCGGAGGGGGGTTGGGGGTGCAGTTTCCTACCCGAAACTAGAAACTTGCTAGGTCGGTATACAGAGGGCCGCTCAGATAATGGCAGAAGTGCCGTTCGTCATAAATATATGTGCCATCAAAATGATTTTGGAAATCTTATGTTAAGGTCAAAAAACTTTAAGGTAATTCAACTGTTGGCCTTTTATTTGTAGGCCTACTTTTGGCGTTGCTGTTTGTATGTTTGGGGATTGCTAGGATTGCTTGAGTGTTATTTGGGAAGATTTTGTTTTTGTTTTTTTACTCACGTGAAAAGGGTGGCATTCAGATACTATGTATTTTGGTGTACAGAATATGCTATAGATATTAGTGTTGCAAAGGTGTCTTGCATAGGCCTATAATTCTTTGCTATGAAAAGATGACGTTTTCGGTTCCGTAGCGTGAGTCCCTTCCTGCTGATTGTTTACCAGCTGCTTCACGGGTACGAGGGAGGACCGGGAGGAGGGCTCATTTTAGGCTACTGTCATTTCCCCGGTGAATCGCAGGCGGAAGCGCTAGGCTACTCGCCAAGGTGTAACGCAAGGTAAGAAAACGGTAATATCCCGTAGGTCTATATATCATAATCCCAGAGAGACCGTATGGAAGACGCGCGTTATGTGCCAAACACATCTGGAATGGCCAATGTATCGAACAGCTGAAATCTCGGTTAGCTTCCAGTATTAGCAAAAGGCAGTATGCTAGCTCGGATAATAAACGGAAGGTTGCGTGCTTGTTCCGAGTAGCCTACTGTGCCTCTCTGTGAAATTATAATATTTAAGTAACGACTTGTTTTACAGCCAGTACCCACTTTAGATAGTGACCTGGTATTTGGAAATTAATATGTGACAAATGCTGTAAGTCTCTCCGTGGGTCGTACGCTTGTCTATCCGGTCTAGCAAGTTTTGCCACGTAAATCGTGGTATGGTGAGCTGACCAAAGGTAATTTTTAATTTTACCTGTCCGTTCTCTCTAGTCTGTGACATCTGAGTTTATTATTATTTTCTCACTTAATTTACGGTGGTATACTGGAATACGCTTGGAGTTAGCCCTCAGCTCACAGGGTAGGTTACATTGACGTGGTAGTTTTGACAAAGGTTATATTTAGTTGTAATTCAATTTCTAAATAAGTACAGACAGGTTTCTCTTGATATTCGCACTGTTAGTGTCAAAAGTATATTTTACAGGATTGGCATTGTGTTTTGTTGAACTGTCAAAAACTCTTTATTGTTTATGTTTGGAATTTTGGTATTGTAGACATTTTATCGTGTGTGTGTGTGTGTGTGTGTGTGTGTGTGTGTGTGTGTGTGTGTGTGTGTGTGTGCAGCTTTGTTCCTAAGTGTGTGTAAGCAGGCTAGGCGGTGGGGCCGATCTCCCCATGACGGCCCGCGGCCATGCCTCGCGTAATGCAGCCCACCGAACGTTCCTGGAGGAAGAACCGGAACTGCAGGGCCCGGTTCTAAATGAGAACCCGCTTGGCCACAGGCCGCGACCCAGAGATCCTCCGGAGCCAGAGCTGATGGACCCAGAGCCGGACCCAGAGGTGACCGAGCTGGGACCCCTTCTGGGGGCGGCATCCCCCGTTTCCAGCCCCCGCGTGAGTCCCCACAGAGAGGACATCCTCCATTCTCACACAAAGAGAGAGAGAGAGAGAGACAGACAGACAGACAGACAGACAGACAGACAGACAGACAGACAGACAGACAGACAGAGATGTGTTGATGTCAAATAGTCCTCTTGTTGGTTATGTAGTTGATTGTAAAAACTGTGTGTGTGTGTACGTGTGTAGGGTGCATCAGCATTCCCTGAGGATGAGGAAGAGGACGATGAGGAAGGGACGCACGTGATAACACTCCCACTGCAGGCACATCATGCCATGGAGAAGATGGAGGAGTTTGTGCACAAGGTCAGTGACCCGTCTGAGATGTTTACCAACGCAGCTCACCTGGTTGTATCACCATGTAATACACGTGTACTAAATCTACATACCTGTGTAGCCAACCTGTACTACTGAATCTACACACTGGCACTAACTCTACTGACTGTACGTGTATCTCACCTGTGTGTATGTGTCTTGTGTGGTTGTTTGTGTGTGTGTGTGTGTATGGTTGTGTGTGTGTGTGTGTGTGTGTGGGTGCAGATGTGGGAGGGCCGCTGGCGTGTGATCCCGTACCAGCTGCTGCCAGAGTGGCTGAAGGATAACGAGTACCTCCAGCACGGGCACCGCCCCCCCATGCCCTCCTTCAAGGCCTGCTTCGGGAGCATCTTCAGGATCCACACCGAGACTGGCAACATCTGGACACACATGCTGGGTATGACACACACTCACTCACACATACCCGCTCAATCACTCACTCACACATACACACTCACTCACTCACTCACTCACTCACTCATACACACACTCACTCACTCACTCACTCACTCACTCACTCACTCACACATACACGCTCAGTCACTCACTCACTCACTCACTCCTCACTCACTCACTCACACATACACTCACTCACTCACTCACTCACTCACAGACTCACTCACACATACTCACTCACTCACTTACACATACACACACACTCACTCACTCACTCACTCACTCCCATACACGCTCACACACTCACACACACAACACACACATACACTATTGTCAACATTAATAGATCTTGGGCTCTAATTTATATGATGGAAATGAGTGTACTGTCTCTCAAACTAATGTATTAACCATAAAAACTAATGTATTAATTTAATACCATGAGAAAGATTCTAACCACAAACACTGGTGGTCAACACAATGCTCCCACATGCCATAGGCAACAATGACCAATCAGTAACCTGCAATACTCTCACGTCACCTTTTGGTATCACCTCAGCTTGAGCCTTGACAGGGGTGATGCCAAATACAGTACCAGGTGGTACCAGTTTTTCCTAACGGGAAACCAAAGAAACCAATTGGAGTTCAGCAGGTACCATTCAGTGGAAAACCGGCATCAATTCGTAAGACACTTTGGTCATTGACTAACTGCACTTTGTCGATTATTTAAATGAGTGAAAGTGAATTCGAGAGCCAGTTGTACTGGTTCTGCTATATGTCAGCATTCCTTTCACAATAGCTGTGATGTCAACTGTAGCCACGATTATAAGTCAAACCAGCAATAGTTCAAGCGAGACACTTTGCTCACTGACTAGCTGTGCTCTGTCTGTGATTGACATGAAGGCCCAGTGAGTGAGAGTGAAATAGGGAGCCAGTTGTACAGGTTCTGCTACACATGAGCAGTCATTTCATTACATCGCTACCTCTGTGAGGTCAACTGCAATCATGATCGCTTACAGAATCATTAGTTCATGTGTGTATCAGGAACGGAAACTACCTCAGACTTTCACATGTGTGCAGCCAACTGAAGCGAAAGTCATGTGACATGTCCACATAGTGAACTAGAAAGTGTCTCAAAGGTTATTGCTCCATTTCCTGGTTGGTGCTCCTTTCCCATTTCCTGATTCCAAAAGCTCCTCCCTCAGATCTTGTACCCAGTACGAAGATATCACACAAGCAAAAATACAGTACACACACACACACACCAACAGTTTGTTGGAGAGGGAGTTAAGTCATTTAGAGACGATTGACGTCACAGGAAGTGCATCATAACAAAGGGACGCCAGACCCTCTTGTAACAGCTGTACTCGGGGATACTGCAGACTCGTAAAATTAGTTAGTACATAAGGCAGAAAAACCTCATGTTTCCTCATGCTGCTTCCTTATGTTGCAATGTGCAAAACAGTCAAAAGGATGCCTTTTTGTATGTGATTTCTGCAACAGTGATACTGAAAATGTGTTGATAGCCTATACTTGTTGATTTTTTTGCTGTAGTGTAAAGCATGTCACACAGTAGCCTAGCCTACATAAAACACTTAGTTGGTGTGATATAAACGTCATAGTAATTTATTTCGTCAGTCATCATGTTAATGTTAATGAATAGGAAGGACATTTAAACCATAGCCATAAACCAAAATTTCGCGCAATATCTGCCGTGAGTCCCTATGCATGAGTCACAAGCTCCTCCCAGCTGACTCTGGCAGATCACGTGGACAGTCAGTCGCAAACGATTATATAATAAATAAATGTTAATTACGAATAATAATAAAAAGCTTCTACCTAATGTGACTATTTTTTCCATGAACTGTAAAAGAAAACACGTTTTTTCTCGCTGTATTCTCCATAAAGTAAAGTAAATGATGTACTTATTTCCGGAATTGACGTCACTTCCTGGACTCATCTGAGGCTGGTCTGAGGTCTCTGAATGACTTGACCCCTACTGGTTTGTTGGTTAGTTTGTAATGCCAAATGGCAGTTGTCTACACATATCCCGCCCCTTCTGCGCAAAAAAGTTGTCATGTGAATACATTGTGCCAATCATGTGGTGTGTTGTGAATACATCGTGCCAATCATGTGTTGTGATCTCACCACTGGAGCAAGGTTGGTGTCGTAAAGCCTTGCGCACATGCATTTCTGCCCAAATAGATGCCCGATAAGTGCCCAAAAAGCGTTGCAAAATGGCCGCCGAGTGGAGGGACTTGCCTAAAAGGACTTTGATATAGCTGTGGTCTTGTGCGGTCTATACCTGTGGTCTTGTGCGGTCTATACCTGTGGTCTTGTGCGGTCTATACCTGTGGTCTTCTGCGATCTATACCTGTGGTCTTGTGCGGTCTATACCTGTGGTCTTCTGCGGTCTATAGCTGTCATGGTGTTTTTTCCACCTTGGTTTGTTTAGATGTGCTTGGTTGTCCTGGGTGGTGTGTGAGCGATCACTGAAAGAGAGATGGTTGTATGAAAGCAGTAGTATAGAACAGTGGCCACTGCCCAGGGCCTGTGACCTCCGCCCTGTACACAAAGCCCAGGGTTAAGAGAGGCCGCTCCGGGCGTAGCGCTCAACTGGTCCTTAATTATGACCCCACACAGGGTCAGGAGAGGCCGCAGCATGCTGCCAACTGGTCTCCTCCCCTCAGTCTGACCTGACCAGTCACCCACAGTAGTAGGACTGCTGACCAGTCACCCACAGTAGTAGGACTGCTCCCATTCTGAGGCCGATCCCTGATTGGGTGGGGTAGTGATTAAACAGATCCCTGATTGGGTGGGGGAGTGATTGAACAGATCCCTGATTAGGTGGGGGAGTGATTGAACAGCGCGTTCCTGTGTCTATATCCACGTATGAGGTGCACTTGAGCCTCCTGACCACTCCCTGGGCACCTTTGGGAGATGTAGGACCGCATAACCACATCCATGATGCATTATGTGAGATGTAGGACAGCACATCCATGATGCATCATGGGAGATGTAGGACAGCACAACCACATCCATGATGCATCAGAACAGGGGAACAGGAAATGAGGCGGCAGTGGCATAACCCGAAATGGCTCCTCCTTGTGTGGCTCTGCACACTTTAGAGGGGGGGGGGGGGAGAGAGAGGGAGAGCACAAGGGCTTTGGAGATACTACACTATTTAAGCACAAAGATAAGACATGGTCAGTTATAAATATGTGATATGTTACTACATACTGTATGTATGAACCTGGTGAGTGACTGCCCACCTGCAGGCCTGATGTGTTTGATAATCCATAATGTGTGTGTGTGTGTGCGTGTGTGTGTGTGTGTGCGTGTGTGTGTGTGTGTGTGTGTGTTGTTGTTTTCCTCCCGCAGGTCTGATCCTGTTCATATGTCTGGGGACGCTGACGATGCTGCGGCCGAACGTGTACTTCATGGCGCCGCTGCAGGAGAAGGTGGTGTTCGGAATGTTCTTCCTGGGCGCCGTGCTCTGCCTCGGCTTCTCCTGGATCTTCCACACCGTCTACTGCCACTCCGAGAAAGTCTCACGCACCTTCTCCAAGTGAGGGAGCTCTCTCTCTGTGTGTGTGTGTGTGTGTGTGTGTGTGAGAGTGTGTGTGTGTTCAAGGGTGGGGGCTTTGTCCTTGATCCTGTAGATGACTGTTCGTGTTTAGCTTCAGCTCAGTGGCTGTTAATGGCTCGCTGATTGTGTACAAGTAGAATGATCCCTCACACTCTCCTTCTGTGTTATTTGGACTCCTTCTCACTGCTCTTCTCTGTGTGTGTGTGTGTGTGTTTCTGTGTGTGTGTGTGTGTGTGCAGGTTGGACTACTCTGGCATTGCGCTGCTGATCATGGGTTCGTTTGTGCCGTGGCTCTACTACTCGTTCTACTGCTCGCCCCAGCCGCGGCTCATCTACCTCTCTGTGGTGTGTGTGCTCGGGATCGCCGCCATCATCGTGGCCCAATGGGACCGCTTCGCCACGCCGCAGCACCGACACACCAGAGCCGGTACACACACGAACACACACACACACACGCCACAGCACCCACACGCCAGAGCTGGTACACACGAAACACACACACACACGCCACAGCACCCACAAGCCAGAGCTGGTACACACACACACACACACACACACAAACACACACACAGACACACATACAGGCACACACACACACACATGCACAAACACACACCACAGCACTGACCCACCAAAGCCGCTCCCCATTTCTTGTCTGTTTTCTCTCTTTCTGTTGTTCCTTCATGGTCTGTTCATCCCCTTTCTGTCTCCCTCCATCCTTCCCCACTGTGTCTCTGTGTCTCTCTCTCCCCTGGGTCATCTGCTGACTGTCCTGCTGTTTTGCCTCCAGTGGCATAAGTGCTTTTCTGTGTTCTGTCTTCCTGTGTCTGTCCGACTCATCTCCCTCGAGCTTAGTCACTGTTTCATATCAATACACTCCATGTGTTTGTCTCGCAGCAGTTCACACAGCACTGAGAGTTTTTATCAGTACAAATTGGGTCATGTTATTGATTTGATCCGGTGTGTGAGTGTGAGTGAGTGTGTGTGTGTGTGTGTGTGTGTGTGTTGTGGAATGAGCTTGTGCCGTGTGTTTTTTTTCTTCAGGTGTGTTCATGGGTCTGGGCTTGAGTGGCATAGTACCCACGATGCACTTCACCATTGCGGAGGGCTTTGTGAAGGCGATCACAGAGGGCCAGATGGGCTGGTTCTACCTGATGGGCGCCATGTACATCACGGGAGCTGGCCTGTACGCCGCCCGCGTCCCCGAGCGCTACTTCCCCGGCAAGTGCGACATCTGGGTGAGTGATTGCTCCACACACCAGCCAGCTGGGCCACAGTGAGAGAGGAGAGGAGACATCTGTCATGTTTCCTTTTAGAAAAGTGGGAAACTGAGTTTGATTTAGAATGGCAGGCTGCCTTTCTCAAAGGTGTCTTTTCAGATGAGTTGGAGGCAGCATTACATTACTTGGAGGCATCTGTACTTGTACTCTGCACAATGACAATAAAGTTGAATCTAATCTAATCTAATGGTGGGCATACCTCTGTCTTCTCTACTCTATCCCTCTCCCTTCATCTGGCACTCTATATCCCTCTTTCCATCCCTCCTCCACCTCTCTTCCTCTTCTCCTCCTCCTTCTCCACCTCCTTTCCTCCTCCTCCTCTCCTCCACCTCTCTTCCTGTCCTCCTCTACCTCTCCTTCTCCTCCTCTCCTTCTCCTCCTCCTGTTCTCTTCCTCCTCTCCTTCTCTTCCTCCTCTTCTCTCCTCCTCCTCCTCTCTGTAGTTCCAGTCCCACCAGATCTTCCACGTGCTGGTGGTGGCGGCCGCCTTCATCCACTTCTATGGCGTCTCCAACCTGCAGGAGTTCCGCTATGGCCTGAGCGGGGGCTGCACGGACGACTCCCTGCTCTGACCAGTCACAGCAGCACTTCCTGCTTCCTGCTCCCACCACACCTCACTTCCTGTCATGTTACCATGGAGATGGTGCCACCCTGATGGTGCCAGTACCCTACACATTCTCTGACAAAAACCATAAAAGAAATTAGTGCATGTGTGCGTGTGCGTGTGTGTGTGTGTGTGTGTGTGTGTGTGTGTACATGTGTGTGTACATGTGTGTGCATGTATGCGTGTGTGTGTTTGTGTGTGTTAACTGTCAACCCTCTGAGGAACCTCAGAAAGCTTCACTTCTGTTTGATAAGAGTGTGTATTATGTCTTTGACAGAACAATTACAAGAAACACTGAATCATTCAAACTCTGTAATTGAAATACTTGAAGTGCTCAGTATATTCATATAAACAGATGACATGTTCTCCCTGTTGAGTGTGCTGTGTTTTTATTGCACATGGTGAAGCATGCTGTGTGATGGTACATTTGGGGGAGCTTTCTTTTCCAACTCCACATGGACACAAGGATCACTTCAGGCCTGTTTAAGAGAAACAGTGACTCTGTTTACATGGTCATTAATATTTCGACTATTGACGAGTTGTTAATGGAATATTCCATTCATATTCCTGTTTACGTGTAACACCGTATAGTCTGATTATTACTAGCAAAGACAATTGATTCTGTAAAGGTGTCTGCACTGGAAATTCTGATAGGACATGATAATGCAATTAAGATGTATACAACACACCTCAATGTGACTAAGATCGGAAAACTCCTAGTCTTAAATTGATTACTTGTTTTGCTTATTCCGACTATGACCTTATTGGGGTTAAGGCAATCAGAAAATTCTATTGCCTTAATTGGGTTAATATTGTAATATTGTCCTTGTAAACATATGGGTGTCACACAGAAGTGATGGACTGAGATTGAATCTCTTAGTTATTTCCAACTCAGTGACGATGTATAAATTGTAAAGTTAGATTATTTACTATTTAGCATGTAGTTTGTAGCAGTCCTTTTCCTGAGTTGTTTTGAAGGGTGTATGTCGTCATCAAAGCTGGCTATGATACTAGCTAACCACGGCCCTTTATGAGTGAGCTGAGAAGTAGCCAGATGAGGCATTACCATACAGGAAAGAGAGGAGCAGGAGAGCAGAGGTGTTGCTCAAGAGGAAAGGAGTAGAGGAGGAGGAGGAGGTGTTGCCCTGAAGGAAAAGGAGAATAGAGGAGGAGGTGCACTAATGATGGACTGTGCTGTGGTTTTGCGCGGGGGGGCATTCATCAGGTTATTCACAGGCCGGGTAGAGCCATAGATATTAGAAAGCTAGATACCATAATGTCCGTCGAATTATATTAGGAGCCATACGTGAACGCGGCCGCCATTTTGTTGGGGGCAAACACCTAACTTACCTGACCTTACTGTCTATGGGCAACACTTGCTATCAGTGACACCTGTTTCTCCATTGGCCTCCAGTGATCGTTGCCCACAGTGATCGCTATGTACGTACATTCTGGAGCCCAATGCGGTATCTAACTTTCCACTATCTATGGGTGGCGCAGCTAATTGGTGAAATCACCTGTGCTAAGTGCATAGGTAGAACCAATACATGGTTGGACTTTTACTCTCTGAAGCTGGACTTCTCCACCTCTGAGGAAATAGTCCAACATATTGAAGACTTTGCATTTAATGCATGAGGTATTAGTGAAATAAATACTTTATTTCTTTTAACATTCGATAAATAACTTGTCATTCATTCTGAACATTCCATGTTTTCCTTTGGAGTTGTTTGTTTTAGTGACTTTGCAACAATGTTTCTTTTCGATGGGAAGGAACGCCGTGCGCGTTCTTGTCGCAAGCGCGCTGCTGATGACGTTGGTGTGTGTTTTCCTTGAGAGTAGCTCGCTGTGCCTCTGCCAGACTCTCGTGGATGTGTGTTAGCCAAACCAAAGGATACACCTTTTCTGCTATACAAGCGAGAGTTGTACAGAGGTTGACATTTGTTTCTCTCACATCCTGGCAAGCACTAGTAGCTGACTGTCCCTAGTAGTCAGCCTGACCGTCCGACAAACAGCTGCTGAAGTGAAGGGGTCTTGCTGGAATATGAAGCGCCATCGTGGGCAAGAGTAGCACCAAATCCCTGAGCGTCTTCACCGTAATTAGCGGGTGGGTCATCATACTAAAACTACAAGATATGCTGCAGCGATATTGCTCAGCTAATAACACTAGTAGAGTGGACATTTTTACGATTTCATCTGTACACAGTGACTTGTTTAGCTGCATGCGATTTGCTCACAGCCAACTAGCTAGCCAGTTATCCTAGCTAAACATGCTAACTCCAGGCAGTGTTGTTGTAAAGGTAGCATGGTGACGACAGTAGCATAGCACAGGTGGTTAAATGTTAAATATATTTTTGTGGTAGGGGTCACATGTGTGAATATGTCCTTTACACTTATCTACCAAGTCAGGATGTCTGTGCTTTTGCCAGCCCAGTTAGATAACTTCACAGCCTACGCGTGTGTGGTGTGCCTTGCCAGCTAGGACTGCTAGCTTGTGCCCCTAACTGTTGACGTTACTCCAGACACGCACACCGGTGTCGTAGAGCTTCTGGAATAACGACATTGCTACTGTGCGACTCAATATTGCCTTATCCAGAGTATGGACCTTAATCGGAATATGGTGTGCATGTCAACGTAGTCATGAATCTGTCATTCGCGTCTGGTTCCTCTACCAATTCTTCCCTCCGTCTGCAGACAATACGAGTCAAACCACTCCGTGACACAAGCTGCAGTAGTCATGATGTAAGGTTGGCACCGAATTTCAGTTCTGCTGGGTGGGCGGGCGGAACAATAGAACGAACAGACAGGCAAATACTTGTTTGGTGTTTACGTGTCTGGCACTAAGAATGGACTGCCAGTGTTTGATGGTACTTCTTAACACAGCTGTGCGGTAGTGGCTTGGATGTTGTTCCAGGCTGAGCGGTATGGAGAACAAGCAAAGAGGGTGAACACACTATGAGGGTGACGCTGCTAGCTCTGTTTACTGCTGTGACCCAGATACGCTGAGGCTGACTCAGTCCTGTGTGTGTGTGTGTGTGTGTGTGTGTGGTGCTGTAACAGGGCCGTATGGGACCTGCTGTTGGAGTGTGGTGACTCAGTCATCACAGTGTTTTGCTCCCTCCTGTAGGTGAGCGGAGGCCGGTTCCTCATTGACTGCTTGGTTCGCTGTTTCCCTCCTGTCCTGCTGAGATCCTCCAGCACCCTGGCGAGCCCACCAGCTATCGCCATGGCGCCCAAAGACATCATGACCAACTCTCATGCCAAGTCTATCCTGAACGCCATGAATTCGCTGCGGAAGAGTAACACGCTGTGTGACATCACGCTGCGCGTCGACAGCGCCGACTTCCCTGCTCACCGCATTGTCCTGGCAGCCTGCAGCGACTACTTCTGTGCCATGTTCACCAGCGAGGTAAGTCCCATGCGCACACACACACACACACACACACACACTCTCTCATACGCACACACACACACACACTCTCTCATACGCACACACACACACACGCTCTCTCTCTCACACACACACACTCTCTCTCTCACACACACACTCTCTCTCTCTCACACTCTCTCTCTCTCACACACTCTCTCTCTCACACACACACTCTCTCTCACACACACACTCTCTCACACACACACACTCATTCTCTTTCTCAGAGTCTGTTGTTCTCCATCTCCCTCTTTCTCACGGTCAAAATCACTCCTCTCTCCCCCTCTTTCTTTCTCCCTCTCTCTTGCATGCTCTTTCTATCCCCCTCTCACTCCCTCTATGCCTCTATACTTTCTTTCAGATATACACAAGCAAACCAAATAAATTAAATCAGATGTTGCATCATAGGAATCATATCTTGTGCTGGTACAGCAGCCCAGTTTAAATGGGCGCTTCTGCATTCTGATGCCATGGAAGTCTTTGCTGTGGTGCAACCCATCACATTGACTGTATATAAGTATATATACTTTTTTGATCCCGTGAGGGAAATTTGGTCTCTGCATTTAACCCAATCGGTGAATTAGTGAAACACAAACAGCACACAGTGAACACACAGTGAGGTAAAGCACACACTAATCCCGGCGCAGTGAGCTGCCTGCTTCAACGGCGGCGCTCGGGGAGCAGTGAGGGGTTAGGTGCCTTGCTCAAGGGCACTTCAGCTGCGGCCCACTGCTCGGGGCTCAAACCGGCAACCCTCCGGTTACAAGTCCAGAGTGCTAACCAGTGGGCCACGACTGCAGTAGTTCTGAAGAAGCCTCAGTTCTCCTCCCAAAGTGCGTGCCACTCCGACCGTGACCCAGGCTGTGTCTGTGTGTGCTGGTTCCTCTGTGACTCACGGTGTGATGGCGCAGTGACTGAAGACACCTGGACAGAGTAAAGCCCTCAGCAGCACACCTGCCCAGAATGAAGCCGCTGCCACTGGAAAACGCTGGGGCCCCTGTGAACATCAACGCTACCGTTTTGGAACAGTAAAGTAGCTACATGGGCCAGATGTCTGCAAATGTGTTGTCTTCCTGCTAATAAACGCCCAGAAGGTCAACATTAAGCCATGTTCTAATCTTGGTGCCAGTCTCTGTCATTGCAGCCTGCAGGATGAGAGCACACTGTGCTCCGCAGGGTCTCCAGCTGCCACTCAGACGTGTGTGTGTGTGTGTGTGTGTGTGTGTGTGTGTGTGTGTGAGTGTGAGTGTGAGTGTGAGTGAGTGGGTGACACCATGTGTTTGATGCCATGCCAATAGGGGAGGGTGTGAGCGCCCTGTAAGGACAGAACTGACCACACACCACTAGGGGGTGCTCATGAGCGCTGAGGGTGTCCTGCTGCACACACACACACTCAACACACACACACAGATGCTAGGTTCACTTCAGACCAGGAATTAGTCCAGCCCGTATGTGGCACGGTTGTGGAGCAGTTGGTGTGTGTGAGGGGGTCTTCTCTTCTGAGTTGTGCTGTGTTGTAATGTGCTGTGTGCCTCTGTCCTTTCCCCGCAGCTCTCGGAGAAAGGGAAGTCATTTGTGGACATCCAGGGCCTGACTGCGTCCACCATGGAGATCCTGCTGGACTTTGTGTACACTGAGACCGTACTGGTTACCGTGGAGAATGTGCAGGAGCTCCTGCCTGCAGCCTGTCTTCTGCAGCTGAAAGGTGAAAATATACACACACACACACACACACACACTTCCCTTTGCATCATCTCTGCTGCAGCTTCAAAGGGTAACCACACAAAAACTCACACACATTCATAAATCTTTCTCTCTCTCTCTCTCTCTCTCTCTCTCTCTCTCTCTCTCTCTCTCTCTCTCTCTCTCCCTCTCTCCCACACACACACACATATTCACACACACTCCCACCCATATTCATAAATAATAATCTCTCTCTCATTCATTCATTCACTCACTCACTCACTCACACACACACTCACACACACACACCCCTCTGATGCCCTGGCATGTCTGCTGTTATTTCAAAGAGAAAACCACACTCATTCACTCTCAAATATTTGCACATACTCCCCCACTCCTGAGCTGTAGCAGCAGCTTACTGGTTCACACAGACACACATACTCACTTATCAGTGCCTACATACACTTATATCTAAACTTTCAGCCTCCTATTTTAACCACACACACACACAAACTAGAGTGTGGCTACCCAGGTTCGGACAAAAATTTAGAAATTGTAGTCGGGTTCGGACACATGGGGGCGATATGCATTGGAAGCTTTACATTTAAATTCCTTATTATGTTGGGTAACCAACAGGTCTGCTTTACATGAGGCAAACGTTTGTTTTTTGAGAATAAAGTAAAATGTAAAAAAGACCTAATAGCTTTCTTCCTGTGTGCAAGATTTGTTTATCGTGACAACGCATTTCAGGCATGCCGCCTGAAATGCACACGCGTTGTCACGACTACATAAACAAATGGTTATGCACATCTCGCACATATGCACATAAGCACAGTCTTGGGTGACGTTAAAAAAAAGTTGTTAGCCTATCAGGAGATTTTAAGATTATTTGCGTTGCATACTGTGGTAAAGACATAGGCTACCGGTAGGCTATAAGGTCGTCTCGTTCAACTGGATGAGGATTTCCTCGAGTTGCCCCAATTAACGTCGATGCTGCATATGGATCAGTGACAGAGGCACTGTAGTTTCAACGACTGTTGCAGTTCATTTTTAAAACTTTTCGTCAATGGTAAGACAATAATTCTATTTCAATAGGCAATGCTTGCTTGGGCCTCTTGTGTTAATGTGCGCTGTGTGTGACCTGCGTGCGTGCACGCTCATCTAATTCTGTAGACAATTTGTTGTCTATTCCGTTTAATGGGCTAAAAAGACAGGCTATCCACAAACGTGAACGTTTAATCACTAGCATTAGCCTGGCTAGCGCCACCACTTCTCAATGAGACGTGGTCTGGGAACCAAACGTTCATTTTCTCGTATTTGAAAAAAATGCCCAGATCCGTTTATTGGGTGCCACGGATGTCTATCAAATGCGTCTGTGCATAGCTCATAATCGTCTTGCTTTCCCCCCTGTTCTGTGATTGGGTCCCTATCTCAGGCGAAAATTTGCTCCATGGTCTCCAGGCTGCCTTAGCAGCGTGAATCAAATTGCGCGCAAGGCAGCATGGGAACACCCAGGCTACATTAGCATGGGAATAACTGAGGCATCATCCGCGTCGGGCTCGGACATAAAAATGAAAATGCCTGTCTGGTTCGGACGCAACTCTGTCGGACGCGGGCCGGGTTCGGACAGAAATTTGCGGCCCGATCCGCACTCTAACACACACACACACACACACACACTGAGAGCGGAAGTAGATGTTGCAGCCCATGTGAGGTCTGCTCTGGGCAGATGATCAGATAGGTGGGAGTCTTCTGCAGAGACAGGAAATGGCCCCCCACAGTCAGACCCCTCACTTCCTGTTAGAGTAGCCTTGTGTCTCTGTTCACACCATGGGACCTCCCTCTGTGGGCCTGTAACAGTGTGCCAGGACGATCCGCGAACGAGGACAAGACTAACGTGGGTTCACTTGTACTGTGCCAGAGCATGACTGCACTTATTGATCTGTACCAGAGTTAAGTTGAGATGACTAGAATCTTCGCCTGAGAGCAGCTTTTGTTGCCATAACAACCTACTGAAGAACAATCAAAATCATTCTGTGAGATGTAAATGTTAAACAGACCAGTAGTGTTGATCACGTCTTATCATCCGGAGAGAAGAAATACTCTTTTCTGATTGGCTGGTGGGGTGGCTATTAATTCTGAATAACAGGACACCTATGAAGTAGATCTGGTAAAAAAAGTTTAATCACCGTTCCATATCAATGCTTATGAATGGTTACTATAACAACCATAGTAGGACGACTGTTGAGCCAGGCTTCGCAACAATGGAATCCACTGTAAACAATCTAACTGTCCATGCTATCGCTGTTATAGGGCCTTGTACAACAAGTCGGCTTCTTTGTAAACGGAACCCCGTGTTTTCTTTGCTTTCTATAAAGGCATGACTGTTGCCTATAGTGGCAACACGGTGATAAGCGGGATAACAGCCTTCGAGGTGTCCTGTTATACAGAATTAATGGACTTTGCCAGAGGCTGCGTGCATCGGGGAGTTCTTTGCCTCCGCCCTCATCCATTAATTCGGTATAACAAGACACCTCGGCGTCCGTTATCCCATACATAATTCATGTTCTGTACTCTGCGATCATGCTAGTGCCTACCGTACCAGATGGTATAGAATGAGTAGCCCTAAAGTAGCACTGTATGTAAAGTCATACTGTATCAGTAACTGGACAATCATGCCTTAGTACAGCACGTCTTCTTTGTAAACGAAGGTTTTACATTTGATCAGAACCGGATCAGAACTGGATGAGGGCCAGGGCCAGGGCTGGGCCACATCAGGGCCAGATGAGGGTCCAGGGCCGGGCCTGTGTCAGTACCCAGCGGGCTAGTGGAGAGGAGCTGAGCTGTAGCCCACTCTTCTACTGTGCAGCTCAGGGGTTGCTAACTAGTGAGAGGGTTGTGTGTGTGTGTGTAGCGTGTCCAGTCGTTAGCTGGTGAGAGGGATGTGTGTGGCGTGTCCAGTCGTTAGCTGGTGAGAGGGATGTGTGTGCGTGTGTTGCGTGTCCAGTCGTTAGCTAGTGAGAGGGATGTGTGTGTGTGTGTGTGTGGCGTATCCAGTCAGCTGGTGAGAGGGATGTGTGTGTGTGTGTGTGTGTGTGTGGCGTGTCCAGTCGTTAGCTGGTGAGAGGGATGTGTGTGTGTGTGTGGCGTGTCCAGACGTTAGCTGGTGAGAGGGATGTGTGTGTGTGGATTGTCCAGTAGTTAACTAGTGAGGGTGATGTGTGTGGCGTGTCCAGTCGTTAGCTGGTGAGAATCGGCTGACCTCTCTGACCTCTCGCAGGGGTCAAGAGGGCGTGCTGCGACTTCCTGAACAGCCAGCTGGACCCGACGAACTGCCTGGGCATCCGGGATTTTGCAGAGATGCACAACTGCCTGGACCTGATGCAGGCGGCCGAGCTCTTCTCCCAGAAGCACTTCTCCGAGGTGGTGCAGCACGAGGAGTTTATGCTGCTCTGCCAGAACGAGGTGGAGAAGCTCATCAAGTGTGATGAGATCCAGGTAACGTGTCTGTGTGTGTCTGTGTGTGTCTGTGTGTGTCTGTGTGTGTGTGTGTGTGTACACGAGGAGGAGTTCATGCTGTGGAGTAAGTAAAGGGTTAATAGAGGAGGCTGCTGTGTGTGTATATATTAGTGGGAGAGCAGATAGCTAACAAACGTTCAGAAAAAGTCGGTAAAGGGGTTATTTCACACAATTTGAAGGTGCTGAATTCAAATATTTTGTTTACCTAGCTCAATTTTAAGTTTTAGGCTTGCTAATTAGCATAATTAGTCGAGGATCGGAGGCTCTACCACCAACAAGTGATGCAGCTCAATGGCATATAAGAAGAGCACATTATCAAGCTCTAGTATGGAGGCAAGCACACATACCAAATCCAGTGTTACTAGAAGTAAAATGTTTTTTACTTCTCGGTTGTTGCTAACGGTAGATGCAGTTCTGCATTAGGCTTATTCCTGCTATCTAAGTTCATATGTAGCCTAGGCTACTGTAGGATATATCTGAGTTGAAGGTTATCTGTGCAACTTGTTATTGTGATGAAATGCATTAAACCCATACTCTCTATGTTAGCAATAAAAATATGCTTGTGTTTTGATTTGAATTTCCGAGTTTATTACATGTTAACTGTAATCATGTTCCCATTAAATATGTTAATAAACTATAGTATGTGTTCTTTAATGCTCAAACATGTATTTAGAGAACACTTTTATTTGGTTTTAGTGATTTACTTTTGAAATCAACCCAATTTAGGGAAAAATAAGCAAAAACAATCGCTATTTTATGTTAAAATGCTGATTATGCGGCTTAGAACTCAGAATTGAGCTTGGTAAACAAAATATTCAGAATCAGCATCCTCAAATTAGGTAAGAAGGGTGGTTTACCAACTTTTTCTCAAATTTGCCGTCAGAGGTTCTCTTCTGTGAAGCTGCTCTCCCTCTATATGAGTGTGTGTGTGTTCTTTCATCACTGCAGTAATTTGTGGTTTGAGATGAAAATGCTGCCAGTTTAAACTTGTAGATTAATAAATATAATCTCATTTAATCATCTTCCATCTACACACACACACACACACACACACACACACACCCTCCTGCAAGACCTCCTATGTCCCCAGAGTGTGTGTATATCACACATAGAAAAATTGTGTTTACTGTCACACACACACACTCGCAGAGTCAGACAAAAAGCACAAAAGCAAGCTAATGATTACTGGAAGAGAGAGCTTATGTCAGTCCACCCCCAGATACCCCCGCTTGTTAGAAGTAGTCACGGATATGGCAGGACCTGTTATCAGCCAACACCTTAATCATCATCAGTCTGTCTGATTGTGTACCTGCGTGTGTGTGTATTAAAGTGTGTGTGTGTTGAAGTGTTTGTGTGTTTAAGTGTGTGTGTGTGTTTAAGTGTGTGTGTATTAAAGTGTGTGTGTGTGTGTTTCTGTGACCTAGGGTGGGAATGTTGAGACAAGAAAGAGCTACAGTAAAGACAGTCAGAGCCAAACATAGCACCAGGTTTACCGTACGTGCGTGCGTGCGTGCATCAGTCTGTCTGATTGTGTACCTCTTGTATGTGTATCAGCCTGTGTGTGTGTGTGTGTGTGTGTGTGGACTCTGAGGAACCAGTGTTTGAGGCTGTAATTAACTGGGTAAACCTGTTGAAGTGTGTGTGTGTGTGTTTCTGTGACCTGTGAAGGTGGGAATGTTGAGGCAAAAAGAGCTACAGTAAAGAAAGTCAGAGCCAAATATAGTACCAGGTTTACCGTGTGTGTGTGTATCAGTCTGTCTGATTGTGTGCCTCTATGTGTGTGTGTGTGGACTCTGAGGAACCAGTGTTTGAGGCTGTGATTTACTGGGTAAACCTGTGTGTGTGTGTGTGTATAGGTGCAGCCGTAGTGCTGGGCAGTATACCGGTTCACACTGTATACCGGTGTATATTTTCGTTATGATATGAATTTTTAATATACCGCCATACCGGTGTATTTGATTACACAACGCTTGGAATGCTGCGCCGCGTGACAGTGTTTCAGACGGGACTTTTTTCACACGCACGCATGGTGGTGCCACTGCGAGGGTAAACACAAAACACCTTAAGTTTTTCCCCTGAAGTATGACCCTTAAGGCTTAATTTCTCCTTAGGTAAGGGGTTTATTTAAGGGTGTTGCACAGAATAATACCTTAAATTGTTTCTTTAGTTAAGAAAAAACGTTAAGGGATACTGCAGTGTGTGTGTGTGTGTGTGTGTGTGTGTAGGTGGATTCAGAGGAGCCGGTGTTTGAGGCTGTGATTAACTGGGTGAAACACAACCGTAAGGAGAGAGAGCCCTACCTGCCTCACATGCTAGAACACGTCCGAATGCCACTACTCACACCACGCTACATTACCGACGTTATCGACGCTGAGGTAAGACACACACACACACACACACACACACTTACGTGCAGACAGACGCGTTCATGCAAGCAACTGTACACACACACACACACACACACACACACACACACACACACACACACACACAACTCCAAAACAGAAAGTTGGGATGTGTAAAATGCTAATAAAAACAGAATGATAATATACAAGTCTCGTAAACCCATATTTAGCAGCAAAAAGGACGTAGACAACGTATTGAATGTTGAAAATGAAAAAGTGGACTATTTCATGGAAAATATATGTTAATTTTGAATTTGATGCCAGCAACATGTTTCAAAAGTTGGAATGGTAGCATGTTTTACCACTGTGCTGCTTCACCTCTTCATTTATGCACAGAATCAAACTGAAGAACTTTTATGCACAGTTCGTCAGACTGAAGAACTGTCTCTCTGACACTGTGATCTGCAGCACCGGAGCGCCACAGGGAACTGTGCTCTCTCCAGTCCTGTTCACCCTGTACACATCTGACTTCTGCTACAACACCGAGTCATGCCACATGCAGAAGTTTTCTGATGATACTGCAATTGTGGGGTGTATCAGGAACGGGCAGGAGGAGGAGTACAGGAGCCTGGTGGAGGACTTTGTGCAATGGTGCAAACTCAATCATCTTCAACTTAACACTTCAAAGACCAAGGAGATGGTGGTGGATTTCCTTGAGGTCTAAGCCCACTCTGCTACCAGTCCACATTGATGGGGTCAATGTGGAGGTGGTTAGCACCTACAATATCTGGGTCTCCACCTGGACAATAAACTGGACTGGTCAGCCAACACTGATGCACTCTACAAGAAAGGGCAGAGCAGGCTGTATGCGTCCTGAGGAGGCTCTTGGGTCCTTCAATGTGTGCAGTAAGCTCCTCAGGATGTTCTACCAGTCTGTTGTTGCCAGCGCCCTCTTCTATGCAGTAGTATGCTGGGGAGGAAGCACAAGGAAGAAGGATGTGGGGCTAATTGACAGGCTGGTAAGGAAAGCTGGCTCTGTGGTGGGAGCTGAACTGGAGTGCATCACTTCACTATCTGACAAAAGGACCCTGAACAAACTGATCAACATCTTGGACAATGAGTGTCACCCACTCCACAGCACTATTGACCCCTTGCAAGTGACGTCACGTTTTGTTCGCGCCACAGCAAAATAGCCTAGTGGACGGCAAGAACACGAATCAAATCAATGGGTTGTAATGGGACATATCGCACAGCTAGGAGATTATAGTGAGATTTAACCGTAGTAATGCCCCCTTCCCGACTGTTGGCTTATTGTTTGGAATACAACAACATCCCATGTTCTTGCATAGATATATTTTGGTTTGTTTTCTTTGTGTTTCGGGAGTATTTCAACCACAATTGCATGCTTATCTCCTCAGTGTATGAAGCACAGCAGCGGTTGCTATAGCAACCATAGACTCTGAACAGGACGGCAGCACTTAGGCAAAGTCTTTGGCAAGATCTGAATGTAAACAGATAATACCGTTCAAGTTTTTTTTAAATTTCCTATTTCTTTCCATTCTTTAACTTAAGACATGTAGGCCTAAGAAGTAAGTTTATTCGCTGGGCAACGTACAAACTGACGAGTTACATTAGCCCTAGCACTATGAGCTACGATACACGTTAGCTAGAATAGCTAGCTTCTAAGTGTGGCAGCTAAGTTATTATTTCATGTTCTGTTATGACATTCTTAACGTTTTGACTATGTTACAACTGATAAAAGCAAGACAAATAAAGTAACCAAATCGCTTTGCAATATTTTAGTCTAGAAATACTTATGGGTGTTCATTTACCATAATGTTAATTACAGTAGCCTAACGTAACATTATCTCCACTTGCTGTTACCACCAGTTTTAATAACTTTACATTTGCGATCATGACCCATTTCATCTAACAACACCACTGGCATCTTTCATTGACTATCAGACCCCAAACAGCAATACATTGAACTACAAAGATGTTATAGTAATGGTGTTCAGTTCATCATAATCGTTATGACATAATGTAATTTGCCGTCCGTCTCCTATCTTTTTGTCGTCCAGCATGGAGCCGTCACGTGACTTAAGTCACGTGTCTGCAAGGGGTGAATTGTTAAGCAGAAGAGCCTGATCAGCTGGAGACTTCGCTCACTGCCTTGCACAACTGACAGACTGAGAAAGTCATTTGTCCCCAGGGCCATTGAACTGTTCAATGCCTCACTTAAGGGAAGAGGAGAGATGGACTTCTCTGCATAGTCTGTCTGCCTCTTCACCCCCTCCATGTTTGGTACGGTCTGTCCACTAGCCACTTGTCCCACTGTCTTTATGCCTCACCGTTTGCATGCTATATTAGCACATTAGCACATATGCATAACCCCCCCTCCATGCCACAGCCGAACTGTGGCCACACTTATACATTTTCTTAAATAGTTAAATATATAGACTTTACTTTACTTTATTTCTGCATTGTTGCACTATTGACTTACTCATTTGCACTATCACCATGACCACTATCACCATTGCACTACCACCATGACACTCATTCACACAGAGCACCTTAGAGCACCTTACCATACCTTACTATGCACAGAGAATCACAGGCTCAGTCCCTGCCTCAGTCATTGCAAGCGCCTCTGATTTATTAATCACCACTATGTGGATACTGTTTTTAGAATTGATTTAGATTAAGTGTTAGTATAATTTGTATTTTTGTAATTTGTATTTTAGTATATTTTTATATATTGTATTAAGTGTTAGTATAATTTGTATTTTAGTATATTTAGCATATTCTTTATCTTCTACTATCCTTACTGCTTAGTTGTGATTTTATATTATATACTTTAATTACTCTTTCTGCTGTTAAAGAATGTGTTTGTGTTGTATGTATGTATGCTGCTGCTGAGACCTTGAATTTCCCCTGGGGATCAATAAAGTATCTATCTATCTATCTTTAACAAAATTATGTTTAGGAACTGAGGAGACCAGTTGCTAGAGTTTTGAGAGTGAAATGTTGTCCCATTACTCCCCAATACACGATTTCAGTTGCTCAACAGTATGGGGTTTTCTTAGTCATGTTTTTCATTCTGTTATGCCCCTAATTTGACAAATCTGGACTGCAGATAGGCCATTTTAGCACCTGGACTTTTCATCTATGGAGAAATGCTGTTTAAATATGTGCAGAATTCATGTCATGGCATTGGTTTCCTGAATTATTCAAAGTCTTCCCTGGAAAAGACATTGCCTGAATGGCAGTATATGTTGCTCAAAACCTGTATACATCATTCAGAATTGATTGTGCTTTGCCAAATGTACAATATGCCCATGCTGTAGGCACTAATGCTACTCCACAGTCACAGATGTTGGGTTTTTGGACTAAGCACTAAAACAAGTTGGATAGGTTGGATACTTGGATAGGTCCTCTCCTCTTTAGCCCAGATGAGTCCATGATTTCCAAAAAGAATGCCAAATTTTGATTGGTCTAACCACAGGAACTTTTTTTCATGTTACCTCAGTCCATTTTAAACAAGCTTAGGTCCAAAATACAACAGCCATCCAATTTGTTTTTTAGCTCTTTCCCTTGTTTGGAAAGATTTCTTTAGATTCTCTGAATATTTTACCGTAATAATATTATGTCCTGTAGATGACTAACTCCCTAAATACTTCACAATTGCATCTTAAGAAGCATTAAAATGACATTGTTTCATCATTGTGAACACAAGTTTACTCAGAGTGATCAATACCCCTACATCTTTACTTCTAATAGACCCTGCCTCTCTGGGATGCTCTTTTTCATACTCAATCGTGTTGCCAGTTACCCTAATTAGTTGTGAAATATTCCTCCTTTTGTTTTATTTATCATTACACAACTTTTCCAGCATTTTGTTACTCCTATCCCAAATTTTTTTGAAACATGTTGCTGGTATGAAATTCAAAATTAACATGTATTTCCATTTTCAACATTTGATATGTTGTCTGTGTCCTTTTTGCAAGAGATTTGCAGATTATTACATTCTGTTTTTATTCACATTTTAAACAACATCCCAACTTTTGCTGTTTTGGGGTTGTACGTGCAGACATACAGACAGATTAATGCAAGCAGCTATACACACACACACACACACATACAGACGCGTCCATGAAGCAACTATATATACACACACACACTTACATGCAACTGTACACACACACACACACACTTACAGTACATGCAACTGTACAAACACACACACACACACTTACAGTACATGCAACTGTACAAACACACACACACACACTTACAGTACATGCAACTGTACAAACACACACACACACTCTCACACCCAGGCAGATGCATCCATGCAAGCAACTATATACACACACAAACACACATACATTTACATGCAACTGCAAACGCACACACACACACACACACTTACAGTACATGCAACTGTACAAACACACACACACTTACAGTACATGCAACTGTACAAACACACACACACACTCTCACACCCAGGCAGATGCATCCATGCAAGCAACTATATACACACACAAACACACATACATTTACATGCAACTGCAAACACACACACACACATTTACATGCAACTGTACACACACACACACATTAACATGCAACTGTACACACACACACACATTTACATGCAACTGTACACACACACACACACACACACATTTACATGCAACTGTACACACACACACACACACACACATTAACATGCAACTGTACACACACACACATTTACATGCAACTGTACACACACACACACACACACACACACATTTACATGCAACTGTACACACACACACACACACATTTACATGCAACTGTACACACACACACATGCAACTGTACACACACACACATTTACATGCAACTGTACACACACACACACACACACACACACACACACATTTACATGCAACTGTACACACACACACACACACACACACACATTTACATGCAACTGTACACACACACACATTTACATGCAACTGTACACACACACATTTACATGCAACTGTACACACACACACACATTTACATGCAACTGTACACACACACACACACACACACACACACACACACACACACACATTTACATGCAACTGCACACACACACACACACACACACACACACACACACACATTTACATGCAACTGTACACACACACACACACACACACACATTTACATGCAACTGTACACACACACACACATTTACATGCAGACATACAGACTCATTCATGCAAGCAACTATATACACACACACACACACACACACACGTGCAGACAAACAGACACGTTCATGCAAGCAACTGCTCACACACACAAACACACACACACACACCACCAATCTGGCACACAAACACACACCGTGCTGCCGGCAGACACAGACACACACACACAAACACACACGAGTTGAGGCTAGTGCCTGATGCATAAATGACCTTAGCAGATCAAGATCAAGCTTGAGCAGCACTCTTAATGATGTGAGTTGTCCACACCCACATAATAATTTTACAGGAACCCGCTTACATTGGTTTTGCTCACATACACTTAATGATTCTTTTTACTGTGTGTAACATCATGTTCTGTGTGTGTGTGTCTGTGTGTGTTTTAGCCCCTGATTCGCTGCAGTCTGCCTTGTAGAGATTTGGTCGACGAAGCCAAGAAGTTCCACCTGCGTCCTGAGTTAAGAAGCGAGATGCAGGGACCCCGCACACAGGCACGCCTAGGTCAGACTGTCATCTTTAACCTTTAACCCCACACACAGGCACGCCTAGACCAGACTACTCACCTTTAACTCGTACTTGTACGCCTAGACCAGACTGCTCATACTATGTAGCCTGTGTTCCCCCTCTAGACCAGACTGCCTGTGTTCCCCCTCTAGACCAGACTGCCTGTGTTCCCCCTCTAGACCAGACTGCCTGTGTTCCCCCTCTAGACCAGACTGCTTATACTATGTGACCTGTGTTCCCCCTCTCTGGCTGTAGGGGCTAAAGAAGTGCTGCTGGTGATTGGAGGCTTTGGCAGTCAGCAGTCCCCCATAGACGTGGTGGAGAAGTACGACCCCAAGACACAGGAGTGGAGCTTCCTGCCTGTGAGTCTCTCTCACATACACACTCACACACACACACACACTTCAGTGCCAATGTGACTGCCTCTGTTCCTCACACACTCACACTTTCTCACCCATGTGTCAGAATATCGCCCGGAAGCGGCGCTATGTGGCGACTGTTGCCCTTAACGACCGCGTGTACGTGATCGGCGGGTATGACGGCCGCTCGCGGCTCAGCTCAGTGGAGTGTCTGGACTACACGGCGGACGAGGACGGCGTCTGGTACACCGTGGCAACCATGAACGTGCGCCGCGGCCTGGCGGGGGCCACCACCCTCGGAGGTGAAGGGGGTGGAGAGGCGGGGTCAGAGTGGGCATTACTTGGAACTTACCCAGGAAGACTATGAGCTGATCGAGGAACAGCAGGAGCTAACTGGTTAGATTGGAAACTAAAGCTGTCTGGGAAGTAGTTTATTAGGTGGGAAGTGTAGTTTATTGGGTGGGAACTAAACTGGAAGCATTGCATGAGCTGGAGAGACTCTTGTAGCTGGTCTAGACTGGGAACTCTACTGGGTGGGAAGTGTAGTTTATTGGGTGGGAAGTGTAGTTTATTGGAAGTGTAGTTTATTGGGTGGGAAGTGTAGCTTATTGAGTGAGAACAGGGCTTCCTGCTTGGCAGCAACGATCATCTTAGACTAGTCAAAACTTACATAGGAAAAAAGAGAACAAATGTTTAAATGAATGTTATGCAATTTCACTGCTACACAACACATAGTGATTTTCTGTCTGTCTGTCTGTCCTATTTATCTCTCTACCTGTGTGTGTGTGTGTGTGTGTGTGTGTGTGTGTGTGTGATCTGTGATCTGTCCCCAGACATGATCTACGTGGCAGGGGGGTTTGACGGCAGTCGGAGACACACCAGCATGGAACGTTACGACCCCAACATCGACCAGTGGAGCATGCTTGGAGATATGCAGACGGCCAGGGAGGGCGCCGGACTAGTGGTGGCCAGCGGCCTCATCTACTGTCTCGGTATGAGCGCTGGACACACACACACACATACACACACACACACTCACATACACACACACACTCACCCACACACTCACCCACACACTCACATACTCACTCACACACACACAGGGAGGGAGTCAGACTAGTGGTGGCCAGTGGCCTCATCTACTGTCTCGGTATGAGCGCTGGACACTCGCACACATACACACACATACACTCACATACTGTACACACTCACACACACAGGGAGGGAGTCAGACTAGTGGTGGCCAGCGGCCTCATCTACTGTCTCTGTATGAGCGCTGGACACACACACACACACACACATACACACTCAAATACACATACATAGGGAGGGCGCCAGACTGGTGGTGGTTATCAAGGATGTGATTCTATCCGATTAATGCCGGATTTTCCGTCTGACCCATGTGAATCATGCAAATCCGGACAGTTGCCCACTTTGAGCAGTAGGTCAGGGTGTTTCTGAACAGACCGTGCTGATAGAAAATGTTTGTGTTTTAATGGCTGACCAAAAAGCTATCTGTCCATGCCTGATCACTCACACCTAGGGTGATGAGAAATGGATTTCTGGTGGAAGGGGCGGAAGCACATTCTAACCTCCTATCCTCCCGTGCTGGACAGGACAGCATCGTGTGTGTCTAAAGGTCAATGAAGTCAAGTTCAAGGGACATGATATGAGCAGAGCGAACGTGGGACTCTAGTAATATGCCCATAACGTGGGACTCCAGTAGTGTGCCCATAGTCTTGAATTTCCCCTGGGGATCAATAAAGTATCGATCTATCGATCGATCGATCGATCGATCGAGGGACTCCAGTAGTGTTCCCATAATGGGACTGTGCCTGTTGCTGTGTGTGCAGGTGGATACAACTGCCTGTGTGTGTGTAAGTAAATACATACATGTGTGCCTGTTGCTGTGTGTGCAGGTGGATATGATGGGCTGAACATTCTGAACTCAGTGGAGCGCTACGACCCCCACACAGGACACTGGACCAGCGTCACACCCATGTCTGCCAAGCGCTCAGGTAGTGCGTGTGTGTGTTCCACACTGGCCACTGGACCAGCACAACACCCAGGTCTGCCAAGTGCTCGGGTAGACTGTGTGTGTGCATGCCATAGATCTGCTGAATGACCACATCTACATGTGTGTGCTCATATGCGTGTGTGTTTGTGTGCTCATATGTGTGTGTGTGTGTGCTCATATGCGTGTGTGTGTGTGTGCTCAAATGTGTGTGTGTGGCCACGAGTGCGGGAGTAGCCCTGCTGAATGACCACATCTACGTGGTGGGTAAGCTATTTGTGTGTGTGTGTGCAGGTGCGGGCGTAGCGCTGTTGAATGACCACATCTACGTGGTGGGTGGCTTTGACGGGACGTCCCACCTGTCGTCCGTGGAGGTGTACAACATCCGCACCGACTACTGGACCACCGTGGCGCCCATGACAACGCCGCGCTGCTACGTGGGGGCCACCGTCCTCAGAGGGAGACTCTACGCCATCGCAGGGTAACACACACACACACAGATATATGCATACACACAGATAGATACACACGCATGCACACACGCATGCACACAGATATATATACACACACACACACACACACACACACAGATATATGCATACACACAGATGTATACACACGCATACACACAGATATATATATATATATATATATATATATATATATATATATATATATATATATATATATATATATATATATATATATATATATATATATATATATTTCACACACACACACACACACACACACACACACACGCACGCTAGAGATGCGCGGTTCGCGGTTACAGACGTGGACTCCGCGGTTAAACCGCTGATCGGGCGGACGACTTGAATAAATATAATATTTTAATTAAATTCGGGCGGGTGGCGGTTGAACCAATCAAATGAAAAAAAATATAGCCTATACATTGTTAAATTGTGTTACCTACATCCGAAAAAAAACGAGCACACTTTGAAATAGTCAAATTTTCCTCAGGCAGTTATTTGGCCTAGTTGCTTCTATGCATGCTGCTTTGTTTAGGCCTAGGCTACTATCAGAGATGTGTTGGGGAATTGCGGTGTATTCCGATGTTTCACTGAGCAACCCCTCTCACGCACGCACACACACACACACACACACACTAAAGGTAACAAAAAGTGTAAATTAAGTAGCCTATCGTAGCCTACCAGCATTTTTCCTCTCCAGTGTGCAATAAGAAAGTAGAATAGGCTACAGTGCAAGTTGACCGATGATTCATCTCCCATGTCGGGTCTCGTTGCAGAGCCTTGGTAGGCCACTAAGCAAATCTGCAACCTATGAGCCCAGCTGTCAGTATTGGAGGAGGCCTAAACATCTCATAGATGAGACTGCCTGGGTTATTTTGTTTCGATATTATATATAAAACACATAGTCATTGTAGCCTACCATTCAGGGAATATGCATTTAAAAGAGAGTCAGATTATGGACTGATATGACTCAGAAATTACATCGGGCAATGGCAGTGCGAGATGTTCAGAACGTAAGAGTTAAAACTTCTACAAGCTCAGTAACATCCACAGTGGAAAAAAGAAGGTAAGAAAAATAGTCGGAAAACTTAGATGTGTAAGGCAAGCAAGCAAGTTTGGCAGTTGTTACTAAAAATGTGAACATGCACGTTGCACTGTTGTGCGGTGGACTTTCGGAATGAGTAGAGTCTGCGTTTCTTTAATATCGAGGCACCATAGTTTGTCCAATCGGCCTGCTGGTATAAAATGAATTGCGCTGTCTGTCTGAAAAAGACGCGCTCTCTTCCCATGCAGTCAAAATGAATGGGAGTCTTCAGAACAGGCTTGTCATAGTGTCACCCTGACATGACCAGTGCGTAAAGTAGCGTATAATGTGAATGACTTGTTATTTTATTAAGGATTTCTTTCTTTTTGCAAAAAATAAAGTACAATAGGCATTAATTAGTAGGCTAAATAGCAGCATGTTGAAAATATGTGCCAAATTGCGTTTTTTATTACAATGATAAAATTGTAGGCTACAGGCCGATGTGTGTTTTATTTGGAGACTTTTTTGTGAGACAGAGACTGAGTTTGCTGCTGATATTCTGGGGATAGGCTACAACATAGCCAATGTAGGACTTTAGCCTTTTAATATATTTGCTGCATTGGATCAGTCTTTGTAGAACAGGCAAGAGCTTTCTAGCCTCACGTCAGCAGCGCCGCATCACCCATATACATTAAAACAACCAGCGGATGGCGGGTGCGGGTTTGAAAATTGGTCAAAAAACGTTGATGCGGATGGATGATAAGTTTTGTTATGCAGTTACAGTTGAAATAATAGCCCATCCGCGCATCTCTAACACACGCACACACACACAGACACAGATACACTATATATATATATATATATATATATATATATATATATATATATATTATATACACACACACACACACACACACTTTCCACACTTTCATAGATGCACTCTGCTCCTCTTTCTCACACACACATAATATGTGCTCAGTACGTCTCAAAAACACAAATCAAATCATGCACGCCATCGTTCATGTGCTCTCTATCTCTCTTTCTCCCTCTCTCTCACGCACACACACACACACACACACACACACACACACACACACACACACACACACACACACACACTCACAAAGACATGCTCAGTTATGTGTCCCGTGGGTAGCTGCAGGAGCAAATGTATTATGGTCACTGAGCTTTCTTTATACCCCTTATCTGAATGACTAATATACACTGTGTGTGTGTGTGTGTGTGTGTGTGTGTGTGTGTGTGTGTGTGTGTGTGTGTGTCTCAGCTATGACGGAAACTCGCTCCTGAGCAGCATCGAATGCTACGACCCGGTGATTGACAGCTGGGAGGTGGTGACTTCCATGGCCACGCAGCGATGTGATGCAGGAGTGTGTGTTCTCCGAGAGAAATGACCCTTGACCCCTCGTTGAAGACCACTCCTAGAGGAGGGGACGGCCGGGGGGGGGGGGGGGGGAGGAGGTTGGAGAGGAATCGGCAGCTCCCATCCGGGTCCATTATGTGCCACTTTCCCCTGGTTTTAGACGAGAGGGCGAGAGACAGCAAGGGAAGAGCACCTGTCTCTCCCTCTCTCTCTATCCAGCGGACGTTGTGATTGGTTACTGCAGTCTGAGTCTACAGTAAGTACCCATAATGAATGTACACGCCCCTTCACTCTGATTTGGTTGGAACACTAAACAACTGGAAGTGGGTGTGGCCAGTGACATCCCCTCCGTGTGTTGGTGGCACTGGTTACCATGGTGACCGGCAAGATGCGTGTCCACATGTGCTCAACAGATCAAGGAAATGTGCAATATATGTTCTCTGCCACCGCTGCAATGGATATGAGAATATACACACACACACACACACACACACACACACACACACACACACACACACACACACACACGTGCACACATTCACTATCACTTCAGCCGCTGCTGTATGCCTTACCGCCCTGTATTGATCAATTTTGCACCTGGTCATGGGACTTTTGTTCATACATACACACATACACATACTCATGTAACTCATTGCCTTTGCTGTAGTTAAGGCTTGGGACTCTAGTATATTTTCTCCATCATGCCATTATGTGCATTCATCTTGCATCAGACATCTCTTTGATCATTTGGAGTGTGTGTGAGAGAGACTGCGTGCGAGTGTGTGTGTTTATGTTTGTGTGTTTGTAAAACTATTATAATAATGATTTTAAGTGCATTTAGACACTAAATCTTATTGTTAATAAAGATTGTATTCAGTCTTCTCTTTGGTCATGTCCCTTTACTGCTGTGTCTCCTCACAGGTTGTGTGTGTGTCTGTGTGTCTGTCTGTCTGCATGTGTGTTTATGTCTGTCTGTCTGCATGTGTGACGGTATGTGTGTCTGTCTGTGTGTGCGTGTAGTTGTCTTTTCTGTCTACCTGTATGTGTGGGTGTCTGTGTTTTTCTGTCTCTGTGTGTAAGTCATTACTTATTGACATTTCAGGTGTTTCAGAATGTTCTGGTGCAGTAAGTTTGAAAGAAGTCTTTCTGGTTTTGCCTGTGCTTGAAAAGGAGCTCTGATCAGGTCTCTACAATATAACTTACTTATGCGTCATTCTCACCCAGCAGAAATCAATCCACACTCTGCTCCCACACCCGTGGGCGACCTCACGTGATATCAGGATCTGACCTGACCTGGGGAAGATGATGAAGCGGGAATGAGCAGTCCTGGACTCTGCAGGTGTCTGGTCCCGCTGTCCTTAGCACTGTACACCTGATCAAGTGTCTATGGTCCAACCGCCCTCAGTGCTGCTCACCTGAGGCAGGTGTGTATGCGTTTCCTCAGTGCTGCTCACCTGACGCAACGGACCCACAATTCAATTCGGCAACGGATGACGTAAGAACATGTAAAGTGAATGGGATGCGTCTCCAGCACTGCAACGCACGCAACTGTGTGTAGAAGCCGACAGCAGAGATGGTAATAAGTATACACTTTCCATACTCAAGTGGAAGTACAGATACTGTAAAAATCTGTAAAAAAATACTCTAGAAAAAGTATTGGTTAAAAGTAGTGGTTCAACTTCTTTACTCAAGTAAAAATAACAAAGTACAGACTTACAATGTACATAAAGTATAAAAGTACAAAGTATCCTGGCCATTTTGAAGGACTAGTTTACCAGTTGTTACTATTAAAGAAGTGGACTGGAGTCTACAATTATTCCAATTTAACAACTGTACTCCTTTACAACTATTTCATTGTCCCTATGACATTTCATGAAAAAAAAAATCAAGCAAGCTTGTTGCCTACTACCAAGCCATGGGATGAACTTGGCAGAGAAACAACCTCTGTTTGAGGTAAGCTCACTGGCAGAATAGGGCCTAGTCGGGAAATGTCCATTTTTTAAGATGGAAAAGCAGACAAAGAATATGATGTTTTGACGTCTGTACACATCCTGATGAAGCACTGAATTCGATAGATAAGTTTTCCATTATCATGTAACCATTGTCTTGCTGTCGCCACTTAGACGGCACCCCTACAGTTGCAAAGTCAACCCTCTTTTTGGATCACTACTGTCCCATCGATTTACGTATAAATCAGCCTTGATGTTGGGAAAGCACAAAATGACCTCAAATTAAAAACTAATTTGATAGCTCTCCTCAAATGCATTAACACAAAAGTAACAAGACTTTTGAAGAGAGTTTTGATAAATGTAAGGAGTAGGAAGTACAGATATTTCTGTGAAAATGTAGGGGAGTAAAGTGAAAGGTTGTTAAATAAATATTCCAGTAAAGTCCAGATACCTGAAAATGATACTTAATTACAGTACTTAAGAATTTGGACTTTGTTACTTCCCATCTCTGATGTCAGGTAGCAATGACCAAACGCAGGTGTCTGTGGACTGTGTTGACCAAATGCAGGTGTCTGTGGACCGTGTTGACCAAATGCAGGTGTCCGTGGACTGTGTTGCTGATATTTTAGAGAGGTAGATTTTGCAGATTGTGGTGCATTCGTGCCTGCACCACCATAACTTGCTTGGAGACCTGGGGGGTATTCCAAGTACGAGGTTTAGTGACAAACCTGGGTTAGTTAACACTGAGTAGGTGGTAAACCACCTAATAGAAGAGCTGTATGGCTTCATTCTCCTAACAAAACAATACCATAGGGCTCTTGTTGTAGGAGGTTTACCACTTACTCTGAGTTAAGTTACCCAGGTTTATCACTAAACCCCGTACTTGGAATACCCCCCTGGTCCAGGGGTTGGATGTCTACGTGCCGAAGCACCATGTTATGTCTGAAGATGTCTATTTGGTTACTCCGTGACGTACTTAGGCACTAGTGTAGTGGGACTCTATAGACTGCTATGGTGACTGCAATTGTGAGAATCTCTCCGGTGACACCCTGTCTGTGCAATTTAGGGCAGTTTTACACTTCTGCCTCCCCATGGAACACGCTCCCACAAGCTGCACACTCAAGTATTCGTATGTACTGTGTGTGTATCCCTGTACTAAAGGACCTTTTGACCTTTAGAATGTCTGGGTTTGGTCAGGGTAAAGTACCCATCTCTCCACTCCGACATGACCATGATGATTGTTGGACATTATTATGATAGGTCGTCTTCTGCATACACCACTAACGGTGATGCTGAGCTACATTGAGAAATGTTTAATTTGTTTTATTACTTATGATGTACTATTTCACACAGCCACTTACACCCACTGGTGTAGGTATGGCTTTAAACTTCACTATGTGTAGGGGTGGATCTTTTGACGGATAACCGCAACTGCACTGGTATTTTGAATTTTGAAAGATGCCAGACATGCGCTCCTCGTATGTTTGAAAGGGGAGGAATCTTTTTTCAGCACTTTGCGAAGCTGCTCTGCAGAGCAACGCAAGAGACAACTTCAAAGCGAATTTCAAAATTGTAGTGTCCCTCCCCTTTCCAATGAATGTATCCTAAAACTTTTCAGGAAAACTACAGGACGATGTATTTGACGCCTGCTGTACTGAATGTCTCAAACTTGACATTTACATTGTATTAATTTCAATTGTGTAAAGCGTAAGTCTTAATTAAGGCGTAATATTATAAAAATATGTCCACCAATAACTGTCCGTAGAGAGCCATCTCCCTTCCGTGCACCAATAGTGCTCGTGTGAAGGCGGTCTCTCCTGCGGCCCGTATAAAAACTTGTCAGTGCATTTCTTCGAATGACATTGCTGTGTTGGCGGAGACACGTAACGCGTCTAAAGTCAACGGAGTCAACGCACAGAACACTTTTTCTCTACATTTTTTTTATCAGACTTTCAAAGTCCATCTCTAAAATGGTGAGTTTTGTCTCTTTTCGCTTTTCATTGTCCCCGTGGTGCGATCTAATTTTGGACCAGATGCGCCACATCCCCAGTGCGCCAACAGTATCTGGACAAGAAAGTCTTAAGTTATTACTGTACATGACGGAGTCGTAAAATAGTTTTTAACTTCGTGACGACTTTCAGTCTGACTGAAAGGTCATTCGACATGTGCCCATTTCATTTTAAAACTGCACACGACAATAACTTTTTTGTGTACGCACCTTCCTGTTTCTGTGATTTCCTGCCATTTTCTACTAAGTTTTGTTCGTGGGACAAAAGCGAATGTTCTGAGCTTGCCTGTGATGTACTAGTAGAGGAACAAAGCGGTTATGCGACATGTGTGCGGTGTGCTTTTGGAGGAATCCGCGGAATCTGTCGAAGAGGCCCATGTTGGCCCTGGGTTGGGAAACGGGTAGGTGGGATTTTTTCATGCATCGTAGCCGGGATGGGGGGAAGGGATCTCGAGTAGCGGGGAACTCTTCTGCCATAAAGTCGCATGCGTCAGCTCCCGCACTCCTTGACATACTTAGATTGGGAAGAACCTTGTACACCTGGTTAAAGGTAGTGTCTGTCTGACAACAAGGACAGACATATAAGTCCGACCTGTACAGTGGTTGGCGGCCTAGTCTGTCGGTTTCTTTTTAAATATTTTTTTCCCTTCTTTTTTTCGCCTTGACATTTTTATCCATTGACTCATTCAGGATCGCTTTCGGTAGCACCATAAAGTCGCTTCTCTGTACCGTGTTCGCCATGTGTGTCGGCCGTTGGTGTTCAAAAAGAAGTCGACACACATCATTAGGCCTCTTGCAGAGAGAGGGTTGAGTTGGTTTCATTGAAATGGTGATTGTGTGCAGCATGTCAAAACCTGCTTAATGGTTACATGTTACTTTCCCCACGATGTTGCCCGTAGTGGGCTGTAGTTCTGGTTCTTTTTACAGACGGGACAGTATAGGCCCTCATGTAGCGGTAGTTCTCTCTCCCTCTGCTGACACGGTGAGAAATCGTTTTAACTTGGCCTCTCCCTTTCTGCATTATTTGAATGTGAAGTGAAGATTATTTGTCAGAGCCCAGTCGTAGGCTAAGTGGTCTCAGATTGATCTGGTGTGTGTGCTCCTATGAGGAGAGGAGAGGAGTGATTGTTTTAGGAGAGAAACCTGAGCCACCTTATGTTTCTGTACACTCTCCAGATTCACAAGAGGCCCCTCCTTACAGTAACCCACATCCATGCTGAATCCAGTCCAGGCCAGTTCTGATAGTGTGCCCCCCTAACTGGCTTTTAAGGAAAGTGTAGGGAATTTTTTGGCCTCCTGCCCAGATTTTAAAGGAAGCCTGGCCACATTAATCTGAGCTATGCTTTAAAGCGGACCACACTCATTTAAACACAGGGAGAGAGTGTAAGTGTCCTAGGGCAGTAGTCATGCCATTCTGACCACGCCCATTCTCGGCTTAGACTCGCTAGTGTGTAAATGAGGAGTGCAGTAATTACAGACTCCTGTGTTTGAGTCTAGGTGGATTCCTGGTCGACCATTTGTTTTGTGCGTGAGCCAGGTGTGTGTCTATCCTCCTCTGGTTTTATGACTGAACTCTGACTATGGGAAGGGGCCTGGTCACATTGCTCAGACAGATGCTGCTCCATCCTGGGTCCCACGCAGGCGGCTGCTTGGCTCTGAGTGTATCAAGTCGTAAGGGTGTCCCGTCACGCAGTTGTTAAAGGTCACACAAAGCCCAGTGTGTGTGTGCGTCCACGCACGCGGCGAGTGATGACTATTGCGTCATCAATGCGGCATGCGGGGGTGTTGTGTGCCTCCCAACAATGGTGACCTTGCGTCAATGAGACGAACATGCCAGTTGCTTCAGGCTTGTGCAAAATTGAGAATGTTAGAATTGACCTCCATTCAGTTCATGAATTTGAATTGAATTGGCTCCGCCCCACAGGAAGTTGAATTTGAATTGTAATGACAGGAAGTGGAATTAAATTCATGGCAATTCAAAGAAATTCCAGTCACAACGGAATGTGTTGAATCTCCCATACATTCAGTGTTGGGAAGGTTCATTTGGAAATGTAATTGGTTACTGATTTAAGTTGCCCATTATAAATGTGGTTTGGATAACTTTATTCGGATTACTTTTTAAAAGCAATATTCACTAGACTTAAATTATGTATATGAATTTCTTTGAATTTCAATTGTACTTCCTTTAATTCAAATTTGAGTTTTATTCTAGATCTTGTTTTTGACCTCATCAAATTCAAGAATTGGAATTTAGGAGTTATTCTCAGTTCAATTCTGAATTTTGGTGTGTGTGTCAGTCACTGTCAGTATGCCTGGGTGCCATATGCCCAGCGATATGGAGGTCTGCATTTTTTAAACTCCTGTGCTCCTCTCTCTCTCCTCTCTGTCTCTCTCTCTCTCTGGTCATCCAGCGTGAGTGCATCTCCATACACGTGGGTCAAGCTGGAGTTCAGATTGGCAATGCATGCTGGGAGCTGTACTGCCTGGAACATGGCATTCAGCCTGATGGCAACATGCCAGCCGACAAGCCCAGAGGTGGAGGCGACGACTCCTTCAACACGTTCTTCAGCGAGACCGGTGCTGGGAAGCACGTTCCGCGGGCTGTGTTTGTGGACCTGGAACCATCTGTGATTGGTGAGAACACAGGGACAGCCCTCAGGGAATATGGGTTCATCTGAAAACCTCTGTAGACCTTCAGTCAGATGTGCTGGCCAACTGTGCCCTCTAGTGGCCACAGACCGCAACTGCCCCCAGTGAAACACTGTCATGGAAACCTTTGTCTGTGCTGTCTAAACCAGGGGGTGAGGAAGAGGGTTAGCTTTAGCGAGTTAGCATCCCAGCTGGCCTCCACCATCTTTAAAATGGCGTCCAATATGTGCTCACTTCTGGCCCCATTTTCACAATCAAACCAATTAAAGCAACACCAAAGAGTTTTTTGTATCTTAAAATAATGTTTCCAAATTTGTTTCAGTGGTTTATCAACTCGTAACAGGGTGAATGGTACTTCTGCATTCGCTTTGCGGGCCCTCTATCGGCTATAACTGCACTATGTAAGTTTGCCAGATCGGGTAGCGGATCTGTAGTTCCATTGAATGAGACATTAGAAACTACAGATTTAGCTTGCATGATGTCGCAATACATCATACTTTCATAAAATCATGCAACATATTCTACCTTGTCTATGGACATCGTTATTTGCAAAGCCGTTGCTGGATAAACAAATAGCGTGTGTGCGACAGAGGAAAAGTGCTTTGGTGTTGCTTTAAGTGCCACATTTCTGATGGCCACAGATGATGTCATCCGTGTGGATTGTCTGATCCTGCCAGCACAAAATCACCTCAACCACTAATCTGCATCGACGACATACTGTTGTACTATCTTGTCTCCATCTGTAACGTAGCATCTAATTGGTTAACTCTAGATGGTGCTGGAAATAAGCCCTGTGAAACTCCATTTTGAAAAAATTGGTTGCTGTGAATTTCAAACTTTGATAGCTAGCCTAGCTACCTAGCATGGGCCATTGAAATGAATGGGGGCTCTGCTCCCTCACTCTTTCCAGATCTATGTAATACACTCCATGGTCTGAATCGTTTAGCAGTTGTAATAAACAAGGGCAGGCCACAGCTCCTTGTGTGTCCCATCCGTCATTGTTTGTTTTTCTTTGTCCGTGGCGCAGATGAGGTCCGATCGGGGGCCTATCGCAGCCTGTTCCACCCTGAACAGCTCATCAACGGGAAGGAGGATGCAGCCAATAACTACGCCCGCGGACACTACACTGTCGGCAAGGAGATCATCGACATAGTCCTGGAGCGTGTTCGCAAGCTGGTGAGTGTCGTCCTCGTCACTGTGCCGACGCTCTTTGTTGCAAATCAGGTTCTGCCTGCTGGGACGAGACAAGCACAAGGAGTTTACTATTGTCAGTCCTCTTGCATTTCTTGTGTGTGGAAGAATCCCAGTCATATCTCCTGGTTCTTGGTGGTAAAACATTATTTCTGTGTGGAACTTGACTAATGATACTGACAATTGCCAAGTGTGTCTCCTGCTGAATGTACAGTACGGGCCTGTAGGGCTCTCATTTACAGTAGACACTCACACTCTTTTTCTTTCCTCTGCACCATTGCAAAAGCCTCACATGGTGAAATAACTTTTTCTTTCTTTCTTTCTCCCTCTCTCGCAGACTGACCAGTGCACAGGTCTTCAGGGCTTCCTCATCTTCCACAGCTTCGGTGGCGGCACTGGCTCCGGCTTCACCTCCCTGCTGATGGAGCGCCTGTCTGTCGACTACGGAAAGAAGTCCAAGCTGGAGTTCGCCATCTACCCCGCGCCCCAGGTGTCCACGGCAGTGGTGGAGCCCTACAACTCCATCCTGACCACCCACACCACCCTGGAGCACTCCGACTGTGCTTTCATGGTGGACAACGAGGCTATCTATGACATCTGCAGGCGCAACCTGGACATTGAGCGGCCCAGCTACACCAACCTTAACAGGCTGATTGGCCAGATCGTGTCCTCCATCACCGCCTCCCTCCGATTTGACGGAGCCCTGAACGTGGACCTGACTGAGTTCCAGACCAACTTGGTGCCCTACCCTCGTATCCACTTCCCCTTGGTGACGTACTCTCCCATCATCTCCGCTGAGAAGGCCTACCACGAGCAGCTGTCTGTCGCCGAGATCACAACTGCTTGCTTCGAGCCGTCCAATCAGATGGTGAAGTGCGACCCTCGTCACGGCAAGTACATGGCCTGCTGCATGCTGTACCGGGGAGATGTGGTGCCGAAGGACGTCAACGTGGCCATCGCCAACATCAAGACCAAACGTTCCATCCAGTTTGTGGACTGGTGCCCCACTGGCTTCAAGGTGAGTCTGGAAGAGTGTGCTGTGCTTGGGATTGGTTGATCCCAGAGAAGAGAATGCATGTGATTGGTTGTTCCCACGTGCCATGCCATGATGGTTTGCTCTAAACCACTGATCTCACACTTTCTCTATTCCCATTCAGGTTGGCATCAACTACCAGCCGCCCACTGTGGTGCCCGGTGGAGACCTGGCCAAGGTGCAGAGGGCCGTGTGCATGCTGAGCAACACCACCGCCATCGCCGAGGCCTGGGCCCGTCTGGACCACAAGTTCGACCTGATGTACGCCAAGCGTGCCTTCGTGCACTGGTACGTGGGCGAGGGCATGGAGGAGGGCGAGTTCTCCGAGGCCCGCGAGGATCTGGCAGCGCTGGAGAAGGACTACGAGGAGGTGGGAGCGGATTCCGTGGAGGACGAGGAGGAGGGCGAGGAGTACTGAGCGGAGCCTACTGCATCTTCTGAGCCTGCCGCCCACTGCCACCCCGCAAAAGGGATCAACATTCTCTTTCGTCTGTTTCTCTGTGTGTGTGTCTGTGTGTGTGTGTTTCATCTGTCCTGCTGTCTGATTTCTTTTGTTCGTGAACTCTGTTTGTACTTGTGGTGTTGTCTGATAAGTGACTGGTCTCAGTTCTTCGTGACCGTTGTGTTTCTAAAAACAGACTGTGCTGCTGCCCACTGTTTCAGTGTTTTTTATTCCCCTGAATAAAGATCTTGTGTTTACATCTGCTGCTTCGGAGGACTTTTGTGTGTGTGTGTGTGTGTGTGTGGCTCCCCATGGGATGCACGGTAAGATGTCACTTCCTGGTGTGTGTGTGTGTTGAACTCCTTGTACTGGCTTGCCTAGTTTTTGCTTATAATGCTAGACTCCTGCTACATACTGTACCCTGGAGATTATATAGGTGGATGATGTACAATGCCATACGGTGAATAGCTACACAGAAGATGGTAAATACACATTCAGACTTGCTTTGGGGACTGCCTCAGCATGATGTCCCTTCATGCTCTGCAGCATAAAAACATGTTTTCCAGTGTCAATGAAACGTCAGTGTACATATACATTCGAAATCTATGTAGACTATTCTTTTAAGATGCTGAGATTATATGGTGATTCTGATTATTGTGTAAAAGAATGGTGGTGTTAACCAATATAGGGCTTCACTTCCTTGGTTGACTAGCCCTAACAGCAGGTTCGACTAGTTTGTCTTGATTCATCTCCGATTAGGGTGGGTATAGGAAGGACTAGATCTGGTTTGGCATGGTGCTCATGTAAATGAATGATTTGCATATGTCCAAATTATAGTAGGCCTATGCCAAGAAACAACAACTTTTCTGTGGTGTCAGTGTACGGTTTACTTCGCCTGTAGGCATCTGGTATAGCCTTGTATGAACCAGAGTAAACTGTTTTGTAAGGTCATTTTCTCACGTGGTAACCAGAAACATTCCGTAAAAACTATCGGTTCAATGCGTGAAACGTGGGTGGAAAAACCTCCCCCTCCAATCTCCTGTGATGGACACACACATGTCACACAAAATGGCCTGTGGGGAGTCTATGGTGGCGTCGTTCCGGCTGACCTTGACATTGTTGTTGTCTGATGCTTTGAATGAGTCGATCTGCTGTTTAAGGACCCGTATACTAGACATTCGCACAGTGTTAAACTTAAGATAAGTTTATAACTCAATCAAGGGTTCAAAATAAATGCAAATGCTAATTCCGCTTCTACTGAATACGAACAGCTCTGAGGCAGAAACTACCGACTGCAAGGAGCGCCAAGCATTTCAAGATAGGCCAGTCAGTCTAATGTAAAATCTTGTTATATCTCCTTTAGCCTAATAGGAGTTATAGGCACATTGGAGTGCTGACTGAGTGACCTACTTCACTGTTACTGTTGGATATGAGAGCAACACACGGTGGTGTTTTGGAGTGCAGGGCCAAATCCTTCAACGTATTTCGATCTTGTGATTTTGTTTCATTATTTTGGTGTAGACTCATTTCCCTAACTCCAGCCTAATAAGATTAATTACAACAGACCCCTCCTTCCCCAAACTCGTAGGGACAGCATCCAATCAGCAACTCCATAGAGTCTATTTAAAGAACAAGTCCCGGTCACCGTGAGCTGTCACCTGGAGATATTCCTCCGCGGAAGTAAACAGTACTGGATGGGTAGCCAGCCTACATATGGCAATATCGCTTTTATGGAAGGACGCCGTCCCGGTGGTAGTTGCAATAAACATTATGTAATCACTTCATATGAAGTGAACGCGTATTAGTTAAAACATGTAGCGTGTACTAAAATAAGTTGTGTCACGTTCAATTTGCCTTAACCTCCTTGAAAATGTTTTGAAGTTGTTGATGAGACGGTTATTTGCAGCCTATACTCGATGTCCCCATATATTTTGCTGGCCTAACACAGCGTCATTTGATTAATTCGGTATTAGCCTACAGCAGGCTGCATTTGGCAAACAAATAAATAAATAAACTCGATAGGCCTATGGGACCTCTAACAAGAGCTCCCTATTCGCTGTCTCGCAGCATGCTTTTCAGAGCTTCACTAGACTATGATGCATGCGTATCTTTTTTTTTTTTTTTACACGCAGGCAACGTGTTTTAGGCCATGTAACTCATGCATTTATCTAAGGCTATCTCTAATCGTCCCTTTACATTCCACCGACAAATATTGTGAAATTTAACAACAATATACTTAACCAGTAATGAAAAGGTACTATACTTCACACAGGTCAATTAAATATTGTCTCTAAGATTTTCGAAGAATTATAATATTTAAAGTAGACTAAATTGGTCTCTATTTTTTTGGGCGGACGTAGTCACTGCCTTAGAACAATCATCTCACGGTGTGTGTATGTGTGTGTGAGTGCTAGTGAATGTTGATGCTGATTGTTTGACTCAAAGAGAATCTGATGCTGGAGTAACCAAGGGATTGATCGTCTTGTTGATCCTAACAACATTTCAGTCTGTCAGGATAAAGCGACCGGTGTCTACTTTGGCCTGGAACCGGACCACGACAATGACCCAGCCTCGGCCGGACGAGTTCAAGCCGCCACCGGAGTGCCCAGTCTTCGAACCAAGCTGGGAGGAATTTGCGGATCCCTTTGCATTTATCAATAAGATTCGACCCATAGCCGAGAAAACTGGCATCTGCAAGGTCCGACCGCCTCCGGTGAGTGCGGCGTTGGGGGATAGAGTGTTTCAAGATGCTGCAAACTGAATTTCCTCGGCAACCACTGTTTGAGAATTTGGATCATGTCTTAATGGGTTTAAAGGGAAATTTTCAACATGGCGGCTTTAGAAAGAATAAGACAGCTGGCTTGCTATCTTTTGTGTGCTCAACTATCAAGGTCCTTCTTTTTTAATTAGAATGGGGGGCAGGTGGTTGAAAGTGGCCGTCTGCGCGGTGTGTGTGACAGTTTTACACCTGACACGCTGATCAGTAACTGTACTTTGACACAAATATTGGAGATCCTCCTGATCATTGGGACGAAAAGTCCTGAAGTAACGTTAGCAAACGTTCAGCCCAGTACAGCTAAACGACAGTAAACAAAAAACTACACATTAATAACACAACAGATACAAACTTGAAAAAATATATTCAGTGAAGATCACTTCTGTCTTATCAGAATGTTGCTATTATCACCACGAATTGTTTTGTGAGACCCGATAACGTAATCTGACATAGTTAGCCTAACGCTGGCTAACGTAAGTTGGATAGGGTCGTTGTTTCACACAAGTGACATTTGGTTAACGTTAGTTGCTTCCCTCGACTGTATAAGGGTATAATTAACTGCATGGTTTCCAAGCTCCAAATACACATGAAAGATACTTCTTCTTAGCCTGCAAATGAGACAAAGATATTTTTTGCCATATAATAGGCCGCTTTCTTCGGCAAACTCAAGACATTAACGTTGTTGACTATCCTAGCTTTATAGCTAACGTTAGCTGAAAGTTCTGCTGTGGAGAATGGTGGTTTTACCGACCGGCGTGTGTTTCAAATGACTTATGCCGCACTGATTCTACATTGTGACACTGCACTTACTTATATGTACAAGTAATTTTGTGGAGTGTAATAGATCTTAAGTAGCCTTGATTGTGTGGAGGCTTCATGGTCACACAACGTGGACAGCATACCTGGTGCTAGCCTATCTATTAGCCAGTGAACATCGCTGCCTAACTTGCCAATCAGCCGAGCTGAGCTCAGTTGCACAATAAGGGTAAGCCTAGCCTATGATCAAATATGTATGCTGTAACCTAACAGTGTGATGGCTTTTAATGTATACCTTTATAACTAAAAGTATGCTAAAGTTAAGCACGGGCAAGTTGTTTTCTTACAAGTTGTTAGATTATTGAACATAGTCTTTCTGGTCCTTCTCATATTGAAGCATAGGATTATTACCGCTATCTTTACTTCAATATAATTGGCATGACAAATTGAACCAAACGCGCCACGAGTGTCTCAAAAGTTCTCCCTTTTGCGCCGCTCTGTCCTGAGAGAAAGTGCTGCTGGATTGCTTCTGCTCCTCAGTCAAGGGGATGGGTTACGTAAAGACCAGAGTAGACGATACATTGTATCAAGAGAAAGTCTTTGATGGTCGTTGTGTGGGCACAGGGCACATGTTACTGTCACAATGGTTTCAAGAAGATTGTATTTTATTCACACAGTTAAATCCTACATTGGCATATATCCAGTAGCAGTCTTCTCAATACCACTGACAACCTTCAGCCACTTCATCCGTTTATTGAGGTTGATTTGCAGAGGTTTAGGCTATACTAGAGCCTCTAGGATAGCCTACATATAGACATACATATGTAATGATTCATTATTTTTGTCTGGTCTTTGACTCTCACCAAAGTGACGCTCACACTGGAAGTAGAAGCTACGTGACGTTTTCCATGCAGTAATTTAAATATGGTAGCATTCGACGCTCACTGTCAGTAATCAATTTTAGCTTAAATCGTAATAACTGATGTGTAACGGGTGTTTTGTGTTAGAAAGTCGGCTACTCCTATTTCAATCGCCTTGACATTGTGTGTTACAATTGCTTGGTTGAGCTTGCTTTGCCATAGCCTACATGGGGGTCATTTCCTTAAATAATAAGAGTCGGTAGTCCTTCTGTTGTAGGCTAATGTACACGCTGATTTTAGATCATGATTTCAGTTAGCAAGTCAGTCAAGTCATTCACGCACTATAAATGCAACTGCCTTTCAACTAGGCAGTAGTGACAAGACACCCCCCCTGCAGCGTGTCAGGGATGTGAAAAAATAAATAAAGAAGTTTTAATTAAATATCTTCGAAGGTCAGGCATTTGAAGCCCGAGCGAGGTTCCACACAGCTCTGTGTTCGCCCAGGCCGTCCGCCAAGCAGGCCTAGTCTTGGGTGTTGTCTTCCATGTTGGCTTTGTGGTAGGCTATGGAGAGCACCATCTGGCCATTTTGTGTGTCTGTGCTAGGGGTTGTTGTGGAGGCATCAAGAGCAAAGCCTTCGTGCTCGAACAGTGTAGGAAATCGTGTGTCCTCAATCCGCATAGCGGGTTTCTGTCCCGGTTGTGGAGTGTGTGTGGGAGAGGGGTGAGTGGAAAGAAGTCGAGAAGCGGTGACGGTGTGTGCTCGCAACATGGCTACTGAAATTAATTAATTAATTCCTTATTGTATGTCTTCTCCATGTTTACAATAGATTTGGGTTGTGTATAAAGTTATTAACTTCCGTATCGCGTGGTTCGGTCAAAGGACACTGTACTTACTAATTTATCCAACCATATAATGCAAAGATAAGTGAAACACGAAGGCTTTCTCCTTGTTTTAGGAATTCCACTGACCAATAGGCGTGAAGCGTCAGATAACTCAAGGATGATATGCGCTCACCGAATAATTGTTCTGCTACTTCGGTTCCTATTATTTTTTGTGAAATAATAAAACGATCAAATTATATTGGACTTTAGTGGTATGAGGCTGTTGTTCTTTTCCCATTGTGTATGAGCGTACAACAGTTCCCAAATGACCAGCGTTTGTGTTCGACGGCGTGATGATGACTCGGGAGCAGACAGTGGAACAATATGTTTACTTAATTACTATTAGAGAATATGTCTGTGGTTTGGCCTTTAAAACAAATAAAACCTCCCAGTTTCTGACTTGTAAACAGAGACATCTATGCAGGCAATATCATCTCTAGAGGGTCATAAAGGAGTAGACCATCTATGCGATATCCTCTGCACTTTGGGGATAACGGGATACCGCTAGGGCTTATGCGTTATGTATGAATTGATTTCATTGTGGCAGAAGACCATTTTAAGTGTATATCATATTTGTGTGTGGCTGGCTGGTTTGTTGGGGATGCGTGTCTTTTAGGACCTCAGAAAGCTCTTTGTGGAACACAAAGAGGGAGTACATTGTGTGTGTGTGTGTGAGAGAGGGTGGGGTTTGCAGTGGGAGGCCTGAATGGTAAAGATGTCAACCTGGCATACTTGTTAGCCTGTGGAGAGAGAAGGCTTGTTTACACATTAAACCCACACCAGGATGGGGGAGGGTGTGTGTTTGTGTCTGAGAGAGAGAGCGAGAGAGACGGAGGAGGTGAAAGTGGCGAAACAGAAAAAACTATTGTTCTCGGTTTAAATTGAACTGCAGTGTGTCTAAGCTGTTCCCATCCTCTGTGTACGTGTGAGAGAGAGTGAGGTCACAATTCTTCATAGCTAACATAACTGTTTAGCTGTGTCAATGGTACACTCTGTGTCTTCCAGTGGCTGAGATGGGCGATGGGGGCTCAAACCCACGTCCTCCAGCTAGCCCCAGATCCTCCAGCTAGCCCCATGTCCTCCAGCCCCACGCCCCATGTCCTCCAGCTAGCCCCAGATCCCCCAGCTAATTTCAGATCCTCCAGCTAGCCCCACATCCCCCAGATCCTCCAGCTAGCCCCAGATCCCCCAGCTAATTCCAGATCCTCCAGCTAGCCCCACATCCCCCAGCTAGCCCCACATCCCCCAGATCCTCCAGCTAGCCTCACGTCCCCCAGATCCCCCAGCTAGCCCCAGATCCTCCAGCTAGCCCCCACGCCCCCAGATCCTCCAGCTAGCCCCACGTCCCCCAGATCCTCCAGCTAGTCCCAGATCCTCCAGATAGCCCCACGTCCCCCAGATCCTCCAGCTAGCCCCAAGTCCCCCAGATCCTCCAGCTAGCCCCAGATCCTCCAGATAGCCCCACGTCCCCCAGATCCTCCAGCTAGCCCCACGTCCCCCAGATCCTCCAGCTAGCCCCCAGATCCTCCAGATAGCCCCCCCACGCCCCCAGATCCTCCAGCTAGCCCCCAGATCCTCCCAGATAGCCCCCGCCCCCAGATCCTCCAGCTAGCCCCACGTCCCCCAGATCCCCTAGCTAGCCCCAGATCCCCTAGCTAGCCCCAGATCCCCCAGCTAGCCCCAGATCCTCCAGCTAGCCCCACGTCCCCCAGATCCCCCAGCTAGCCCCAGATCCTCCAGCTAGCCCCACGTCCCCCAGATCCTCCAGCTAGCCCCACGTCCCCCAGATCCTCCAGCTAGCCCCAGATCCTCCAGATAGCCCCACGTCCCCCAGATCCTCCAGCTAGCCCCACGTCCCCCAGATCCCCTAGCTAGCCCCAGATCCCCTAGCTAGCCCCAGATCCCCCAGCTAGCCCCAGATCCTCCAGCTAGCCCCACGTCCCCCAGATCCCCCAGCTAGCCCCAGATCCTCCAGCTAGCCTCACGTCCCCCAGATCCTCCAGCTATCCCCAGATCCCCCAGCTAATTTCAGATCCTCCAGCTAGCCCCACATCCCCCCAGATCCTCCAGCTAGCCCCAGATCCCCCAGCTAATTCCAGATCCTCCAGCTAGCCCAAGATCCCCCAGCTAGCCCCAGATCCCCCAGATCCCCCAGCTAGCCCCAGATCCTCCAGCTAGCCCCACGTCCCCCAGATCCTCCAGCTAGCCCCAGATCCTCCAGCTAGCCCCACGTCCCCCAGATCCTCCAGCTAGCCCCACGTCCCCCAGATCCTCCAGCTAGCCCCAGATCCTCCAGCTAGCCCCACGTCCCCCAAATCCTCCAGCTAGCCCCAGATCCTCCAGCTAGCCCCACGTCCCCCAAATCCTCCAGCTAGCCCCACATCCTCCAGCTAGATCCGCCCCAAATCCTCCAGCTAGCCCCACGCCCCCAGAGCCCCTCCAGCTAGCCCCAGCGCCCCCAGATCCTCCAGCTAGCCCCACGTCCCCCAGATCCCCCAGCTAGCCCCAGATCCTCCAGCTAGCCCCACGTCCCCCAGATCCTCCAGCTAGCCCCAGATCCCCCAGCTAATTTCAGATCCTCCAGCTAGCCCCACATCCCCCAGATCCTCCAGCTAGCCCCAGATCCCCAGCTAATTCCAGATCCTCCAGCTAGCCCCAGATCCCCCAGCTAGCCCCAGATCCCCCAGATCCTCCAGCTAGCCTCACGTCCCCCAGATCCCCAGCTAGCCCCAGATCCTCCAGCTAGCCCCACGTCCCCCAGATCCTCCAGCTAGCCCCAGATCCTCCAGCTAGCCCCACGTCCCCCAGATCCTCCAGCTAGCCCCACGTCCCCCAGATCCCCCAGCTAGCCCCAGATCCTCCAGCTAGCCCCACGTCCCCCAGATCCTCCAGCTAGCCCCACGTCCCCCAGATCCTCCAGCTAGCCCCAGATCCTCCAGATAGCCCCACGTCCCCCAGATCCTCCCAGCCCCCACGCCCCCCAGATCCTCCAGCTAGCCCCCACGCCCCCAGATCCTCCAGCTGGCCCCACGCCCCCAGATCCTCCAGCCCCCAGATCCTCCCAGCTAGCCCCACGCCCCCAGATCCCCAGCTAGCCCCCCCGCCCCCCAGATCCCCCAGCTAGCCCCCAGATCTCCTCCAGCTAGCCCACGCCCCCAGATCCTCCAGCTAGCCCCAGATCCTCCAGATAGCCCCACGTCCCCCAGATCCTCCAGATAGCCCCCGCCCCCAAGATCCCTAGCTAGCCCCCAGATCCCCAGCTAGCCCCCAGATCCTCCAGCTAGCCCCGTCCCCCCAGCCCCCCCCCAGCTAGCCCCGTCCCCCAGGTCCTCCAGCTAGCCCCAGATCCCCCAGCTAATTTCAGATCCTCCAGCTAGCCCCACATCCCCCAGATCCTCCAGCTAGCCCCAGATCCCCCAGCTAATTCCAGATCCTCCAGCTAGCCCCAGATCCTCCAGCTAGCCCCAGATCCCCCAGATCCTCCAGATAGCCCCACGTCCCCCAGATCCCCCAGCTAGCCCCAGATCCCCCAGCTAGCCCCAGATCCCCTCACTGTAGACAGGTTCTGTACTCTATTAAAGACAAAGTGCTTGCTTGCTAACGTCGTCAAGGGAGCTGCAGCATTTGTGAGGGAACACGTCTGAGTGCAGCCATGGGAGCATTTTGGGCGTGTTTGAAGTCTCATACGGAACTATTCCCAGCAGATGGACTTCAAATTATTCCAGAAATGGGACAATTGTAAATGGGACCCCCTGCAGGTGAAGCTCAGAGGCTTTTGTGTGTGTGTGTGTGTGTGTGTGTGCTTGACTGGACATGTGCTGCGGTCTCATGTGACATTCAGAGGCCTGATTGTGCGCACAATGTGTCTGTGTTGGTGTGTGCACATCCAGACTGTGTAGTGGGTCAAGCTCTAGTGTAGTGCTGGCCTGGCTCCAGTCTGGTTCTGGCCTGGCTGTGACGTAGCCTAGTGAGGGCTCACTGTGTCCCATATCGAGCGCGTGCAGTGGTGTGGGTGTGGATGTGTGTCCTGTACTGAGCGCGTACAGTGGTGTGGGTGTGGACCTCTGACTGTGTGTCCAGTAGTCCCTGATCTGGCAGCTGGAATACCTGGAGATGTTTCTGTGGCCCTGGAGGAGATCCCAACACAGCCTCAACACCGTCATGTCTCTTCTGCTCTCTGTGTCCTAACCAGAGGCCCCAATACAGCCACGTCCCCCCCTCTCTGTGGCCCAGGAGGTGTCCTTACAGGAGGCCCCAAAGCTGGAGCGTTTCACCTGCTCCCTGTGGCCTAGAGCAGTGCGTCTGCTCCGTCCCCTCCCCCACTGGCTTGCCCGAGAGAGCTGGCCGCAGCAGGTTGCCAAGAGCCCAGAGCAGGCCGACTGCAGGCTGCAGGTTTCCTGTGAGGCCTGGCTAGGAGACACACACACACACACACACTCACTCTCACTATCACTCTCTCTCTCTTTCTCTCTCTCTCTCTCTCCCCCCCTTCTCTCTTACAAACACACACTCTCACACATGTACATCGTTTTCAACCACAGTGGGCCCCTCCAGTCCACGTAGCTTTTACTGCTAAAGAGGCTTGTGCTGTTTCTGTCTCTCCTCCTCTGAGGGTTTGGTGTGTTTGTGTGTTTGTGTGTGTGTGTGTGTGTGTGTGTGTGTCAGTGGGGCTGTCTGCTACAGTGACGCCTTTTAAAAAGCACACCTGCTTTGCTGAACACACAAAAGACATGCAAGCATACACACATGGAAATATGGAATGTCTGCAACACACACACACACATACACACCTGCATTTTGTTTGTGTAGCACTCAGAATGCACACACACACACACACACACACAGATGTCTAAGTCCTAAATGCTTAACACATAAAAGTGGTGTTAAATTAATAAGGCTGTTTATCACCCAGTGAAGATCTCTCCTGCGTGATCACGTCTTATTTTAGAGGAGGTTTGAGCAGGCAGATAGATATTTCCTGCGTGATCACGTCTTATTTTAGAGGAGGTTTGAGCAGATAGATATTATTTTAGAGGAGGTTTGAGCAGATAGATATTATTTTAGAGGAGGTTTGAGCAGATAGATATTTCACCCCCCAGAGGTCACAGCTGCAGACACATACAGGCGTCTCATACACGACAGACCGAGTAGATAGACAGGATGATGGGAGAGATGGTGTCCGTCTGTCTGCTCGATCTGTCTGTCTGCTCGATCTGTCTGTCTGTCTGCATGTCTGTCTATCTGCCTGTCTGTCTGTCTGTGATTACTGGGGTGGTTATCTGTCGCTGTTGATGCCGTTCTGGGGAGGGAAAAGGAGGCATTCAGACATGTAGGGGACATGTGTGTGTGTGATAAATTATAATGACCTGTAATTGGTACATCATGATTAGTGTAACACATGTAACAAGTTGCTTAGTTGCTGTGCAGTGATCAGTAATGTCTGTGTAGTTATCAGTGATTACGTAAGGGATAATGTATTGTCTGCTGGTCACAATCGGTAAATAAGTCCAGACAGGGCGAATAGGACTCCGATGCACGGCGGAGGGGTCTTGCTTTGTCCTGAAGCGACTTATTGACCAGCGGACAGTACATTATCCCGCTTATTTTACGGCTACTTGCCAAAACGAGAAAAGAAACTTCACACAATGGGTCTTTTGAAATTATTTTGTTACCGTTTCGTGGGTTCCGCTGAGAAAACCAGTAGTTCGCCACACAAATAGAACTTGAGTTTAAGGTGTTGCGTGGCAACATATTACTAGCTGACTTTCACTTTCAATAAAATTCCATTGCAATAAGTGAACGGACTGCTTGCGGAGTGATATGAAAGACGTGAATCAAAAGAGCAAAACCCATTGCCGTTGACAGCAGTCATTATATACTTTGCAGCGGTGATTATATAATTTTAACAGCCCTCTGAACATTGGAAAAGCCCATTCATGTGAATGGAACGTTTTGCAGCACTCTGAAGAGGAGTGTAATAATGTGTCATAACTGTTCTCTGATCAGTAATAGCTGTGTAGTTATCAGTAGCTGCTCTGTAGTAACTGGTCTTGTTTTTTATTACAGGATTGGCAGCCTCCCTTCGCCTGTGATGTCGACAGACTCCACTTCACGCCTCGCATCCAGAGGCTCAACGAGCTGGAGGTAATTATGGTGTGTGTGTGTGTGTGCATTCCTATATGAGCTGGAAGTAATTTCTCTGTTTTATCTTGTCCTAACATTTTACTGTGTGTGTTTTCAATCTTATGGCTGCATGGATTTTGTTTGTGCATGTGTGTGTCTCTGCGGTCATATACTTGGGTGTGTGTGGGTGTGTGTTAGCGTACGGGGGGGGGGTGGGAGCTGAGGATCCTCTGTTACTGGAAGTCAGAGAATAGAGTTCAAAGACCACCAGAAAACCACCAGATTTGATGGGTCAGCAGATACCCCCTCTGTTCCGTGTGTGTGTGTGTGTGACACACTGTGTACTCTGGGGAGATGCACTGTGCAGGGGTCCAGTTAATGATCATGGCCGCCATGGCCGCCATGAGACCATCTGTCCCAGTCACCAGAGGAAGGACACAAAGCAGTCTCATGAAATCTTAACTCAGCACTCAGAGAAAAGTGTAATAGTCTAAGAGTCTAATAGTCATTACTTGTAGATGAGTATTGGGGTGACTTGGGCAGTTATGGTCATGGTGTGACGTAGGCAGCAGAGATCTTGGGGTGACTTGATAAGATTTTGAGGTGCAGTGATAAGCAATGATCTTGAGGTAAAGGGTGTCAATGATATCTTGAGGTGGCTTAGGTAGGTAAGATTTTGGGGTGACGTCACATGGGTAGCGTCTAGGCCATTTATTGTATCACCACTTGACCAACATGCATTCACTACTTGACCCCCTGTTCCTGTCGCGCAGGCCCAGACCCGGGTCAAGCTCAACTTCCTGGACCAGATCGCCAAGTTCTGGGAGCTCCAGGGATGCTCGCTCAAAATCCCGCACGTCGAGCGCAAGGTTCTGGACCTCTACCACCTCAACAAGGTCAGTAGAACCTCAACGAGGTCAGTAGAACCTCAACGAGTCAGTAGAACCTCATATAGCACAAGCAACACTCCGGCTTACCAAGGCCTGTGGCAGCTTAGTGTGTTGAGCTTAGTCAAGGCCAAAGCCAGCGGAGTCGAAACCTATTCAGTGGAACAAGATCTAAACTCTGGCAAACTAGTTTGTGCCAGTGTAGTCTGCACCAACCCAGTTAGAGGAGAACCACCACAGTCTACAACACAATTCTGGTTCGATGCCAACTCGGTAAGATTAGCAACATCTTAGTGTAGAGTGCCAGTGTACAGTCCCCAACACTCTCGCCAGGTTCGGGAATAATAATGTCCCCTGTGGTCCCTCTCCTCTGTGTAGCTGGTGGCGGATGAGGGGGGCTTTGACATCGTGTGCCGGGACCGGCACTGGACCAAGATCGCCCTGCGGATGGGCTTCGCTCCCGGGAAGGCCGTGGGGTCCCACCTGAGGGCCCACTACGAGCGCATCCTCTACCCATACAACCTCTTCCAGTCCGGGGCCAACCTACTGGTGAGTATAGAGGAGGGAGATGGAGAGAGAGGGAGGGGGAGAGAGAGAGAGAGATAGAGAGAGAGAGGGAGGAAAGAAAGAAAGAAAGAAAGAAAGAAAGGAGTGGGAGAGTAAGGCCCTTTCCCAATTCTCTGTCTTACCCCTTCCTCCTTCCCCTTAGTTTTGCAAAGAGGGAGGGAGGGAGGTGAGAGACAGGAGGGAGGGAGAGAGGGATGGAGGGAGGGAGGGATAGAGAGGGAGGGAGGGAGAGAGGGATAGAGGGAGGGAGAGCATCCTCTA